>NC_056559.1:9291431-9454204 GCF_013358625.1 Macadamia integrifolia
TTTTTGGTTATATCGAGTTTCAATGTTGAAAGATCCCTATCGTATCGTATCGTATCGTATATATATATATATATACGCATGTACAAATACACGTGTTGTGTGGAGAGAGAGAGGTAAAGAGAAGATTTTTTTTATAAATAAAGAGAGTTTATTTTATATTTTTTACTAATAAATAGTCTAAAAAATGTAGCGAAATAAAGCAGAACTTTATTTATTTTTATCAGTTATAAACATATAAAATTTTTTTAATCACTATTAATTGATCGCTAAACAAAGAACAATCGATAGCAAATAATAGAAAATTGATAGAATGAAAAATGTTTTTTTGTCAAATCTAAAGGAGATTTAGCAACGAAATTGTAGATCATAAAACAGGAAAGAAAAAGTGGAGAAATGATGTAATTTTATCCTTTGAAAATGTTAGTAATGAAACCTGATGAGTGAATCTTCTTTTAAGATGATAACAAATTACAACCAACTATGACATGTGAAAGGTATAGAAAAATATCTGTGGGGATCCAAAAAATAAAAACAAAAAAGGAGAACAACCTTTTATATTATTTCTAGTTAGAAAATAACATTTTATTTGAAATTGGGGTTTGAGGGGCTTTCTATAGAGAAGAAAAATGGCAAACTCTTTTTGTATCCTTGCAATGGTCTTCACACCAAGATTTCAATGGTGAATGAGGAGATGCTAGTATGACAAAATTGCTTCTTGTGGAAAACCAACAAGCTTCTACAACTCTAGAAGCAACTCAAAAACCTTCTTTACATTCTCCTGTAATTTATAATCAGAGCTAAATTTCTTAGGTTAGCTTTTCAGTTATGCAAATTCAACAGTGTCCAAACTGACTTTGCATGGTTGAGCAGCTTCTGCAAAAACCAATTGGAAAGAAAGATTAGATCTACAAAGATGTTTTCTTTTTCTATTTTATTTTAAATAAAGTTCATGATCTCCTAGAAAAAAAAAATGATTATTATAGATGTTGAATGTCTTCTCTAAGTCAGTGAAATAAATGTAGAGCGAATATAGAACAAGATGTATCATTCTTCGATCAATTTAAAATATAGCAGGAGGTAGCATTTTATTCCTGCTATTAGTTGTAATAGGAGGTAGCATTCTTTGTCTTTGTGTTTTGAGAATGTATGTGGGTGTGTGTATTTGCGATATATATTGTGCGTGAGATAGAAAGAGAAATTTGAAAAAAAAAAAAAAAAGGTAAGAGAGGAATGGGGAGGTGAGAGATGCGTGCAAGGGAAAGAGGCCAATTTGACTAATGTATTTCATTCTACTGGTTTGTTTTACTGTACTATGTGAAATTCGTGCCACAGAAGAAGCTAAAGTACTTTAGGGAGTCCAGATTAACAATCATAAATGGCCATCCACACTTTTCCACCCTATTTTGTTGTGGTTAACATGCACTACCTATGATGTAAAATTCAGTTTTCTTAGATAAAAAGGTCCAAATTCTTCAAAACACAAGCACAGATAAGAGAAAACAAATAATAGTTCATTAGTAATTTTAAACTTTGAAAGTCTTTGCTGCTACTGTTACAATGCTTAACCTAACAGGATCTACAAGTATAACTATTTCAATGCTTCACAAATAATTAACTGTGGAGGGAACCAAAACCCAATATTCAATACCTAAACTACATAATCTGAATAAGATTGGACAATATCTCTCATTTATGCACCAAATCTCAACATCTTTTCATTCAGAATAAATTTGGCTTTCCACGCTTTGAATAGAGAGAGAGAGAGAGAGAGAAATTTGTCTGTGGCTTTGGTAGTGTGAGTAAGGGCTATTTATCTGATTAGTGCCATTAGTATTATCATATCAAGATTTCTATTTACAGGTAAGGGAAGATATATATATCTAAGAAAAAAAAAAGGGAAGAGATATATAAGTCATTCTATTTCTAGTCTTGTGCCCAATCCTCTCCCTAAAATTTTAAACAAAAAGACATGAGCAAAACTCATCAATAAGCACAATTTTTATCAGTAAGAACATCATAGTTTTCTTAACTATCAATGGATGATAAAGAAATTACAAAAATGGAAGAGAGAAATGGAGTTGGGACAAAAGATCAGCCTTATACAAGACATCTAAGGAAAAGAATTAACCCATGCACAATGGATTAATGGAATACTTACCAACATGACAAATAGTATTATAACTTAAGCTAAAATTTGAAATATATCCATCACCAAAAACTAACTATAGTACCAACATCATGAGAAACACATCAACCAGCACTCACTGGTATTCTAGCTCACTGGGAGGTCTCGAGTTCGAGCCTCCTGGCTATTATCTACTTCCCCTCCTTATAGGAAAAAAAAAAGCATGTAATAGATAGTTGATATTCAATAAACGAAAAAAATTGGAGAGAGACAGAGACAACTTTATTTCTACATTCATGCCTTGTCAAAAACTTTGTATCTAGACAACTAAAAAGAAGGCTAAAGAAAAGAAACTGAAATTCCTTTGCTTTACCCATGGATGGGTGTGTGGCTGTAAAATGCAGGAGAAGAGAAAACCACGAGGCATTGTCATATATGGTAGTCCTTGTTATCTAGCTTCTATGATTCCTTCCTTCTTTTACTTACAACAATTGACAGCTCAATGCTCCTACCATGTCCATAAGTTCAATTATTAATAATATCCAAAATACCAGACACATCTAATATCCTTTTTAGAACTCTTACAAAAGTTGAAATAATACAGTTAACAAAGAGAACACTCTTCAAAAAACCATTCAAGAGGATTTCAGAATCAAATTACAAAAGAAATGTTCCTCTGACAAACTCAAACTTACCCTCTCTACTAAACTGTGGCCATTAGTAGTGTGGCCTCTTCTTGCTTTCACATGAATCACCTCTTTTGATTTCTCCCTTTCTTTGTCATTGGTTCTCCAAATGACTGTGTTGGACAAAAACTTTATATGTTTGTGTATTCACTTGTTGTATCATTATGACCACCATCACCTTTGCTCCATGGGGAGTCTATACTGAACATCTAGGTGGCATTAAACTATGACGCAATGACTTTTTATTTTGGGTCAAACATTTGCATGTACAACTATATCTGAAACAGATTTGAAAATAAATGAAAAGACTAATAGAAACAATGTCTTCTAGTCTTTTTTCCTTATTCGGTATATTTGCCATTTGTGAGAGACTTGACTTCATATATTAGCTTAATTCTAATACTTGCAACACAAATAAATATCGGTTACGAGTCGAGATTCTACTAGAAAATACATTTAGTTTTGATTGTCGTATTCTACTTAAAAGCAAAAGCTATCCTTGGTACAGAGAAATAATAGGTTAAGAGTTGAGATTCTATCGGAAAAATACCTTTAGTGTTGCTGCTATACAGAGAGCCTGTTCAGAATGCAACAATGACCATAGGGAATTTCTGAGCTATCAGACAGGTTTGTAATGCAATACCTATATATAGGAGGAGAGGTGTAAAGTCCCTTAGATTGCCAATTCATAATTTTTGTGCCTAAACATTTCGTGTGGGTCTTCATAATTTCAGTCTTTCTATGATCAGCTCTATTTATTAATTTTATTGGTGGATAACATAATCGTGTATTCACATGAGAAAGCACATTCCATAGATGGTTAAGAGCCTTTTGAGTTTTGACGCCTAATCAATCCCTCTTGATTATTTGTCTTCTAATGTGGTTAGTAAATTCATGTTATTTTTTAAACCAGAAAGACTACTACCAGCAACTAGGTGAAAGCAAACTAACTGATGTGGCAAAAATTGACCGGGTGATCTTCCCTACAGCTCCTGATGCTCCAGTCGACCTACACAGAAGAGAAGACAGGGGAGATTCGGGCTGACCCGACATGGGACTCTCTGATACCTAAGTCAGATCTTTCCATAGCAGATGCTCAAGAGAGCTTTCAGTTAAAAGAAGTGATCCATCTCCACAATGGAGGCTTACCTTGGTATTTATAGGCTATTGATGGAGTGGAGAAAGGGGGAAGTCCGTGGAGAGTCCTACTGGGCATGGAGTCCTTGAGAAGAATGACTCTCTGATGCTAGGAATATTCCAGATCCTAGGGAATACTAAAGAGATATTCCCCTCTTATCTCAGAAGTGCAAGTCGTGGGAGCAATGGATGCCTCTGATGATGTGTAGTGGATAGAGTACCGTTCTTATGATCAGAGATTTCATTCCTTGAATATAGGAGTGGGTGAGAGCACGTTTCTGAGAATCCGGCCTAATGATGCCGGGCCGAGGTGGCAGCTCGGCCTGAGGAGGGGCCGAGGTGGCAGCTCGGCCTAAGGAGGGGCCAAGGTGGCAGCTCGGCCTGATGAGGGGCCGAGGTGGGAGCTTGGCCTGATGAAGGGCTAGAGTGATAGTGCAACATTAGCTCGGACGCTCCTTGGTCGTGCCATGGTCAAGGAGATATACCCCATCACTAATAAATCACAATAACTATGTAAGAAGAAAGAAGATGATCTACAGTCTACAAGAAAAGAATCGGGTGAAAGAAAATAACAATTTGAACGAATGGAGAAAGGGAGGAATGATTTGCAATCTGCAAGAAAGGAAAAAAGGATATAAGAAGAGAGAGGGTTAGTAACTTAGTTACTGTTGCACCGGCACTGCTGCTATGAAAGACCAGGAGTTAGAACAAAGAAGAGAACCTAGTTCCACAAGAATCAAATAAAAAATATGAGAGGGATGTGGACTTGCCTGGCTTCTTGATAGACCAGTCTAGCGAGCTAACATGTGTAGCTTTTAGAGAGAGAGAGAGAGAGAGAGAGAGAGAGAGAGAGAGAGAGAGAGAGAGAGAGAGAGAGAGAGAGTTTAGTAAAAAAAAATGGATGAATTAAAGGAAAATAAGAAAAAAAAAAAAAGAATGAGAAAAATCGTGTGAGAGTAGGAGGGAGAGAAAGAGTTCTAAGAAAAAAAGGAAAGAGAAAGAGAAAGAGTTTTAGTAAGAAAAGGAAAATGGATAAAATTAATATATGATATTCAAAAAAAAAAATAAAGAAGATATAAATAGTATTTAAGTATTATAAAAATATAATAAAAAAAAGAATGACCAAAATCGTGTGTGAGGGAGAGAGAGTTTTAGGAAAAAAAGGAAAGAGAGTTTTTGTCAGAAAAGGAAAGAAAAAATTTTAGTTAAAAAAAAAAAAAAGGAAAGTGGATAAAATTAATATATGATATTAAAAAACAAAAAAGAGTGGGCAAAATCGTGTGAAAGTAGGAGAGAGAGAGAGAGAGAGATAAATAGTATTAAGTATTATAAAAATATAATAATATAAAGGGTACCGGAAATTTAAGAAAATAAAAATGAAGAAAAAGAAGAGATAATGAAGAAGAAAGGATAAAATTGTCAAGTGAAAGATTTGCCACTTCATGCTTTTATATAATAGTATGATATATCATATAAATATATATATACTATAAACTATATACTATATATTATATACTACTTCTAAAAATATATTCTTTATCTTCTCCGTGTGTAGACACACCTCGTCACCTTGGGGTGCATCTGCTAGGGGTGTCAATGGGCCGGGTTGGGCAGCCCAACCCTAAGGTCTCTTAACTCAATCCAAGCCCTGTCCAATCCTAGGTCCGATTGGGATATCTTAACCCAAGCCCAACTCTGTCGGATTTAGCCCAACCTAGCTTAGTCCTGAATCCTAATTGACCGTGATTGGGCCTGGCTTAACCCAATTCAGTCTAGCCCAGTTCTATTAGTTACTTGGTTGCTTGATCTTGATGCATTACATAGGCCTAAGACCAAAGGTTTCTTATATATGTAGATTGTGCAAAACAAAAGACTTTTTGCAAACATTTTTCTGCAAGTATCCATTTATAATTATTAACATATTTATATAATGATTATATATACTTAATATACAAGGTTGGGTTGAGTTGAGACCTCAACTCAGGTCCAACCCAACCTAGTTTGGGGCTTGAAATTCTCAATCCTAGCCCACCTTATGGCTGAAATCTCAGCTCAGACCTTGCTCAGGCTCAAGGTGGACTAGTACGGATTTGAGTTGATCGGGATTTTTTGACACCCCTAGCGGGTGTTGTATCACACATTTGTAACCTCCTAAAGGTCCCAATCCTCTCTCTCTCTCTCTTTCTCTCTCTCTCTCTGTGCAGTGAAATGAGTCATTTTTTGGACCTCCACAATTAGCATGAAACACAGAGGAGTCACAGAGGAACATTAGAGTATCCAGAGAGAAAGATGACATTGGAGCCTTGCATGGGAAAGTCTATGTAAGTGCCCATAAAAAGAGAATACCGATTTGACAATTTCTTTTAATATTCCTTCATTTTCCCCTATATAAGTAAAACAATAACCAGGCAATAGGTATAAGACTTTGACAAACTATTATATTAATAAAAATATAAATACAAGTAAAAGATGACTTACTTGTACAAGCAATCCTTTTGAAACAGTAGCAGAAATCATTTGTCTTAAGTTGAGTTGAGTCGTATAGTATGTATACTCTCCTTAAGGTATTTGAACGCCCAGTATATTTGTATGCAACCGGGTTGACCCTACGTTCTCACCTCCAAGATAAAGCAACTCTCCAATTGCTTAAGGTACACTCCAATAAGCAATTCCCACAGGTATGTCCGAAGGTAATACTCAGAAATTCAAAGTGAAAACAATAACAGAGAACAAAAGCACTTGCAATAAACAAAGAGTAAAAACTTTCACAGTATTCTAGTACCCGAATACAAACAAAATACTTGTATATATTGAATGTAGGCCTCTGTATACGAATGGATACACCTGTACAGGTACCCATATGTATACAGGTGTCTCTTTGTATGAGAAGGGTGCATGATTTTACGTACAGGTGCATGTACATACGTATGTACATTATACATTAATATGTATGTGTCATTTAAGGAAAAGTTTGGAGCCAAGCTAAAAATTACATGTAGCAAAAAGTAAGTTCTTTGAACCACCCACACCCACACCCCTACCTGACCCCAACCTTGACCTGGCTCGGCTCAACAGGCATGCATTCGCGATTCAAAAGCACCCCAGGAACCCCCACACACACATGACAAGGGAGAGTGCCTCTCCAAAGGGTTTGGACCCTTAACAAACATTCCTATATATATGTCCAAGTTTTCTTTCATCTCTAACCAATGTGGGACAATAGGTTGTTTAAAAGGTAGGTCAAGCAACCTATGGTTCTCAAGGTTCTCAAACATGTCTAGTTCTGAAGTGCCGCTAAATCGTTGGAGTTTAGATCGAGGAACCAAAGACTTAAAAGAATTGAGAAATTGATTTTGGTATTTGTCCATTTAATTTGTTTCCACTCAAAAGCATAAATTCCAATGATGTATTTGATGAATTATGAAACAACTCAAGTCGACCCCTTATTTAGGGCATGTTTGATAATGTTTCTGCCGTTTTTGTTTCAAAAAACGACAGAAACATAAATTTACGTTTCTAGAAATAGAAACATAATTGAAGGTGTTTGATAAGTTATGTTTCTGAAAGTCGATAATAACCAGCAAAAGAATTACCACGAGTCATTTCCAGAAACGGTGCCTGGGTCGTTTCTTGAACCATAAATAGGTAGAAATTTCAATTTCAATTTTTAAAAACAAGTGAAACGAAACAGTTTTATCAAACGCTTTTTATTCCGTTTCTTGAAATGTTATCAAACGGGCCCTTAATGTTCATTCATGGAAAGCTTGTTAATGTGTTCCCCCTTTATCTAAAGAGGTGATACACGTTTTCAACCCTTTTTGTTGACTTGGCTCAAAATTACTGATCACAAACTTGGCTCAAAACTAGTTATGTATTTTCATGCATCCAAAAAAATTAAGAAAGAACTCTTCCCACTAGTGTATGACCATGCCTAGACACAGCTGGTGCAAAAAGATCGCATCTATCTGCACCAGCAGGGTAGCATCCTATTGTGCAAAAAATAATTATTGTAGGAAAGAATGTTAACCCTTGTTCAATGCTTGGAAGTGCACAACAATTGGCCCCACACTGGCATAAGAGCCACTCAATCAAGTAGTGTATTTCCCTTTATTATTAAAGGAGAAAGTTTTCCTCCACCAGGAAATTTACAAACTATCCTAAGATTCATAAACCCTTATAGGGTTTTAGTATGTTTCTCAAAATATCCTCCTACGTGCATCCATTATTAAATGTTCATTCATTGAAAGATTGTTGGTGTGGAAAAATTTAAGGTGGAATTTTCCTTTTATATCTTAAGAGGTGTAATACCATTCAACTTTCACTGAAAGCAGTGAAGAGCACTAAACACCCCTGTGTGAGTGGCTCAAGGTGTGCCTAGTTGGATTCGAACTTAGGACATCTGAGTTTACGGCTCATACTAAGTTTGTTGCTCACCAACTGCGCTACCCCCTTGGGTTCTATGTTAACTGACTAATCACAAACATGGCTTAAATTCAAAATGAATTATTAATTCTATCCCTTGTGAACCGATAGTTAACTTGATGTGCAAACCAAAAAGTCAAGCAAGTGATATCTCCCCCTCTCAATACCACCATCCGTGATTTTTCCATTTTTAATTTCCCTATTCTAGTCCTTCCATGAATGTCTAATGATTTAAATAATAAATCATGTTGGGCTTACTACATAATCAACCATGAGAAATGTGTCTTGTTGTCCCCTGATTTTGTATTGACACGAAAAACTTTTAAGCAAGTGTGAAGGCACTATATCTTGGACTTAAGCAGGCAAGACCGAAGGACTGGAGCATCAGAGAGATTTGAAGCAATTCCAAAGAAATTGGTGATCTCTTTTGTGGAAGCAGTACCACACCATGGCCTTCGAGCATAACTTTGTTGTTTTTGAACATATCCCCCCTTTTTGGCTCAGGCCTAACAATAATGTGGTACTTCTCATGGTTTGTATAGCTCATAAGGCTATAAACAATTTAGCTAACATTAACATCTCCCGGTCGAACATTGATGTATTAAGTTTGTTATCCTTTTACTTTTTGTATCATAAAAAAAATATGAATTATTAAATGTTCATTCATGGATGATTGTTAATTAATGTGGAAGTTTAAGGAGAAGTGGAGGTTCCCTTTAAGTAATACTCAATTTGATGAATGTTGATGACTGTCACAAATTTGGTTCATATTCAAAATAAATTATCGAAATGTCTCCATTTTTCATATAAATATCGATAGTTTGAACTTTGAAGGTTCAACATTGAATACTTGGACCAATAATCTACCTGTTAAAATATATATATATATATATATATCATACTACTATGTAAAAGTACGTACTCCCTGTCTTTGGTATACTTTTTCAAAATGACAGAAAAACCATTTACATCTACCAAAAAAAATTCCCAAATGATCAAAAAACACCCGAAAAAAATCCCCAAATGACCAAAATCCCCTCAAAATTGAATATGAAACAAATATCATAATAGACTCTCTATAATTCTTTCTCTCTCTCTCTCTCTCTCTCTCTAAACGTGGAGGAAAAAGGGGGAGAGTGGAGTATTAAAAAGGCATATAATTACAAACCCTAAACCCACTCATCCTCTCACCCCTAAAAATGGAAGATAAATCAAATAATAATAATAAACTCTTTAATTCTCACTCTCTCCCTCTCTAAACGTGGAGGAGAAAGGGGGAGAGTGAAGAGAGAAATAGAGAGAATTATGGTGAATGGGAATAGAATGAACAATTATGGAGAGAGATATACCAACAAAAAAAGAAGTTAATAATAATAAACTCTCTATAATTCTCTCTCTCTCTCTCTCTCTCTCTCTCTCTCTCGACGTGGAGGAGAAAGGGGGAGAGTGGAATATTAAAAAAACATATAATTATAATTATTAACTATTAAAAAGTCATATAATTATAAACCAAACAAATGCACTATTATTCTTTCTTAAATCTCTCTTTCTCACTTATCTTTTTTGGAAAAAACATTGAGCACAATGGGGGGAGATTTTCCAGAGAATTATGGAGAATAAGGAGGGAATAAATAATTATGGAGATATTGAAAAGGTAAATATGTTCAGAGATATACCAAAAAAAAAAAAAAAAAAAGGCTCCTAAAATCTCTCCTTCCATCCCTTACAAAATCTAAACGTGGAGGAAGGGATATTTTCTCTCTATAATTATCTTTCGTTCACTCATCTCTCTTAACGCGGAGGAGAAAGAGGTGGAGTAATCATTAATTAAAATTATTGCGTATTAAAGAGATAAAAAAAAAAAAATAGCCACAAAATTATAGTCACATAATTATTGATAGATTTATTGCATAAAAACGGTATCTTTCAATAAACTTTCATCGACTTTACAAGTTTTTATGCAATAGAATCCTTCTTTATATATACCACAGTGAGGACAAAAAATCAACTAAAATATCCCACGATTTCTCAATTTTCTATCTCTTACAACAATAGTTCAGAATATTTCAAATTCCTATTTCTTTTTCTATTACAGTAGCACAAAAGTTCTCAACTTCAGCTTCTTTTTCTCTCGGATCACTAGCACTGCATTTCTCAATTTCAGATACTCCACATCCACAAGGTAGTATAATTCATTTAATCTCGTGTAATTTATTTAATCTGCAAGACAGAGCTTAGGTGGAGAAGTTATTGCACTATATTATGGAAAAATCTCCAGAGGATGCGGAAAGCAAGCATGTGTTCACGTACACCGCTTTGACTTGATCAGAGATTAGTTTTTTCTTAATCAGTCTCCCTGGTTTGTAATATTATGGTTTATTAGTATTATTGTTATATGCTATGAGAGAATTATTTGTAAAATTGATGACATTCTCAAGTCCTCCGTAGGGGAAGACGAGACATATGTTTTTCATGTTTCATGTTCCCATCTGTTTTCTATTATGGGAATTGCACTATTTAGTCTGTGGATTTTCTCTCTTGTATTTAGAATAATTAGGTTTAATTTTGTTTTTAGAAAATACAAACTTTGAAAAATCAACTCACCAAGCTTTTCAGAACTTACTTCAAATGGATTGACTCAATAATCTTGTCTTAAGAAAATGTTTAATTAGGAGACTACCACCACGTGCATTTGCACGTGTATTTTTACTAGTATATATATATATATATATATTAAAAGAAAAAAAATCAAGAATTGGAATGGGCAACAAAATCGACCTCCACCGATTCTAATTCTCTGCTGGAATCAGCCTAGACCCTAAAAATAAGATGATTATTTGAATTGGGAATGATCCAACTGGTTCCAAACCAATTTGACTGAAACTAGCCATCCAATCAGAATCTTAGAAACTTCAGTTCCCAAGGGGGAGAAATCATGCTTGCCATGGAGCAGCTATCATTATTTCTTTGCTCTTCCTGTCGCGATTTCTATGGAAACTTAAAACTTCATTCAAAATTTAAGATTTTTTTTCTAGAGGTTGGCTCATGAAAGGGTTCCTACAAAAGATATGCTGGAGAAATAGAAGGGCATCAATACAATCTGCAGATTGTGTCATGAAAAGCAGGAATCTATTGCCCATATTTTTCTTTATTGTGATGAATTTGGGCTGCGACCTGAAGCTTCATTACCATCTGTTATCATGTACCTTCTACATTTTGTTCCGCATGAGCCTTTTATCGGAGTCTTTCATATATTTCATTATCACTTGCTCTTATATATGGAACCACAGAAACAATGTGCTTTTCAAACAGGATAGGTCTAATCCCCTTGTGATTCTTCACTCAGTGAAGTAATGAACTACTCAAGCAAGCAATTTCAATCAATCAACCAAGGTGAGCTCAATCTATGAAACTCCTTCCCCATTTACCCATTCTATGACCCCATCGACCATTGTATGCGTGAGTGTCATTGACCAAACTAATGTCACTTCTGCTTGGGTTTATTGTATAATTAATGAAAATAATGTTTGTTTATTTAAAATTGATTATCTCCTGGCAGGAAGCGCCAATGAAGCATACCTCCAAGGGCTGATCATGGGAGTGAAACATTTGCAAGAGGAGGGATGGACACATGGGTATATCTGAACCGATTCTGCTGATCTGCAACTTTCTTTGACCAACCATAGGACATGCTCATGGCTTCTAAGAGAAATACCTCTTTTTTTGGATATTCAGATTTTTTTTTTACTAAACTTAATTTCCACCTCAAAACAACTGATGATGATGTACTTATAGTTTTAGAACACTTGGCTTTTTGGGTTCTCACTAAGAGAACCTCTCTTCCTTGCCCACTCTCCTATAATGATGTACATTCTCTCTAATGGTATTAATTTCCTTCTTTCATAAGAAAAAAAAATCATAGAATTTTTGAAAAAAAAAAAGTTTAAATATAATGAAAAATAGGAATATAAGATGAGTGGAAAAAGATTGCTGCCCAGTAGAGCCCTCCTACACCCTTTCACATGGAACAGTGAAATGAGCACCTTGCCCCTCCACTTGGATACCCAGGCGCACAGTCCCATTGGCCCCTCCACTGACTCAGGGTCCATGAAGCCTGGCAGTAAACAAACCCCTTCTCATAAGATTAAAATGCCCAATAACAGAAAAATGGTCATAAAATAACTACTAATAGTGGTGATTGTTTCACCAAATTTCAACTCTTCTAACTTAACTTTTTTTGTGGTATTGCTTTGGCTCCTCTTAGTAAGAAAGGAATCGCAAGTTCAAGAAGAGACTATTTTTCATTCCAACTGTCCAAAAGGAGGAAGAATTTTTTTTTTTTCTCTCTCTCTCTCTTCTGATATGTAAATAGTTGCAGAAAGTTGGGGAGTAATGAACATCAGATCAGGTAGAAATTTGGCCTGCTCCAATCAAGTCAAATGAAGGTCATTCACATATATAACATAGATATCCCATTTCTTAACTCCTAGCTCAATAATTTCCATCTCCAAGACATAATATTATCCAAGTTAATGTGCAACCAAGAAGTTAGCTCATAAGTCATAAGAGAACTCTGATGATCTTTTAATGAACTCAAGGAACTACAAGTTTTAACCTGACCCAAAAAGCTCCAACAAGCAGAGCATCTCTCTGCATTTTAGACCATTTCCACTGACATCAGTGGTTCATTATATCAGTTGCACGCCCCAGGATATACAGAAAACAACATACATTTCACGAAATATATTAGCAGAAGATATAATGCAGTAACATCTGTTCAAAAGCCTACATAGAACACAGATACTCATAAAACTTGAATTATAATATCATAAATTATAACACCTGTGTCAATTATGCAAGCAGCTGAAAGCAAATTAGGAGAAAGTGGTCAAGGAGCAAATAGTACTATCCAACTACATGCTTCTTTTTTTTTTTTTTTTTTTGGGGTGGGTGGAGTTATAGAGATACCTGACTTAAACCTATAATTTATCCTTCTCAAGTTTACATGCAAGATGCAGACAGAACCACCAACATGCCATTACCTGCAAGACATGCTCACAACTGAAGCAGCCACACCACTGCCAGTAATTAACGAGATCCATTAGAGAGGAAGGGTGGATCAGGTCTTTCAATTTACTTTCAAGAATGCCAAACTCAATTTAATTAATTTAGGATAAGAAGGAACGTGTTAATATTGCTGCCAGAAGGAAACCTTGCTGACATTTTTAGCCTCACAGTCTGAAAACTTGTCTCCAAAACTTCAAAATTCTCTAGCAAAGAGATGGGGAAGCTTTTTCTATTGACTTTTCACTACATTATGCCATTGAAAAACCCAACAGTATCATCTCAAGGATGCTCAACTGGGTTTTGATCTACTCAGACAATTCCTTCCTCATAGAAGGAAATTTTGGAATTTTGCTCCAAACCTGCCAATTAACATTTTCGTATCCTTACCACATAAAATTAATTTATATGTTTTTATAAACAACATATTATTCCAGAAGCATTGTCTGTGCACTGAAGCATGGGAGCAACAGTTACCCATGAATCAAATAGAACGGAATTCCACCCACAAAGAAAGGGACAAGGATGAAGGGCATTTCAGATGAAGAATATGGAGTATAGAAGACCTGCTTGTTGGATTCTGTCTCACTGGAAGGATGCCCTTCCAAAGAGGTGGTAAGTGGTAACCGAAGTAGATGGAAACGCAGGCGCGGAAGGAGATCCTTGAGTTTCTACTTCCCACGGATCCAGAGCAGGCTTGAATCTCACCATTTTTTCTTTTAATATATTTTACACACTTGACTACATAATTCAAATGCAGCCAATCTGACCACTACAATACCACGAACAGCACAGCCTATGCCAACTCCAAGATCCTCCAAATAAAATTATCTGCATAAAATATTTACTGTAAAGCATTAGTGGCATGACAGATACCTGAACATTATTATAGTGAAGGAACTAAAAGTGTGGCATCCGTAATCCAGGATGGCAGGAAAATTAAATAACTGAAACAACATATTCCAATACATACAAGATCTCAGCACCATTAAAAAATAATAACTCAAATCGAATAAAAAGAATATCAACAGAAGGAAACAAATGGCTTGGAGACAGAAAATTCTATTAAGATGCAGAGATATCCTTTTATGCTTGTCATTTATTTTCATCAATTTAGTGATTGGTAGATGAACCGACTCTAATCAGGTTAGCACGCAATCATAAGATAATTGTCGCTCGTCCCCTTCATTTATCTAAAGTTATGCATCTAGTCGTATATTAGGACTTATACATGCTTTTTCCGCACGTCATTTTTCCACAAAATTACAAATACAAAATTTGTTGGATTCTAACATTTATCATATCATAATCATAAATGTGATTTAAAATTCCCTACGGAGATGGCCCTGCTTGGTATTTGGGACTCCCATCGGAGATTGGGGTATGCAAAAAGTCTCCATTCCATGAGATTAGTGACTGTGCGACTTCTAAGATGCATGGCTGGGCCAAGTCTTACCTGTCCTATGCTGGCCACGAAGTCCTTCTAAAACGGTTCTCCAACCAATCCAGAACTTTTGCTGCGAGCCATTTTAAGCTCCCGGCATCCTTCCACAACCGTCTTAGAAGTGGGGCTGCAAATTTCTTCTGGGGTGGCGCAGAGGACTCAAGTAAGACCCATTGGTTGTCTTGCTCGCAATCAAGGGAAGATGGTTGTATTGGCCTACGAGATCCTGCTCTCCATAATCGAGCCCTACTCATAAATTGGCTTGGAAACTCTTCTCCAACCCAGACTCCCATTGGACTTTGTTTATGAAATCCTTGTATTTTCCTAACTGTGACTTCCTTGAAGTGCGAGTTGGCAACAACTCATCCTGGGAATGGCATAGTGTGATTGAGGGCCGAAAGTTCTGGAGGTTGGTTAGAGGTGGAAACTAGGGGTAGGTGGCAAAATCAATATCCGGAATGATCGATGGCTTTCTCCAGATCTCAGAATCCACCACGAGAAACCACCAAACTGTCCCTTGGATTATGTCTCTGAGCTCATTGATCAAGACTCTAGAAGATAGAAAATGTCTCTATTAAATGAATGGTTTACCCTCAGGATATGGCCAACATCATTAGATTACCGATCCCTCTCTTTCCCAGTAGGACTGTCGAGTATGGGGCGCTTCCAAGGACAAAACATTTTCCGTGAAATCCACCTACTACCTTCTCTATTCGAACCAAAAGCAGTCTCTGGAGAACCACCCCTCTTCATCATTCATTGGGAGATGGGAAGCTACCCCAAAATCTGTTTGGAAGGCCATTTGGAAGAGTCAATCTTTAACAAAGATCAAGTCCTCGATGTGGCGCTTGTGTGCAGGTGGTCTTGCTTCAGGTGATCCTCTTGAGAGAAGAAATACGAGGGGTGATAAGTGCTGCCCTCGCTGTGTTGACGTTCCAGAGACACCTGACCAGAGTCTTCCTCTCATGTCCTTTCACCAAAGCAGTCTGGTTTGGTTCTCCAATGGCCTTGAAAATCTCTGATGACATGGATCCTTCAGCCCAACAGTGGATCTCTCAGTGTTCAAACTTCAAACAGTTTCGGCATGAAGGAAGCGCGCTACTATGTCACCTTGAGCTCCTTTATCTTTTGGTTCCTTTGGTTGGCTAGGAAAGACCTAGTGTTTGGGAGAAAACGCTGGAACCCTATAGAGGTTATGCAAGCAACGTCTATTGCTTCCTCTGAGTTCACTGCTACTCGGTCTTCTATGCTCGCTCCTCCCCCCTCATCGACTAGCCCTCCTCCCCCAAAGTAGAATTGGAACCCCCCACTCCTCCTATTTGTTAAACTCAACTGTGTGGAACCCCAACTCAATATGTGGAGGGCTCGGCATTATTGTCCATAATCATGAGGGGGCGCCGACCATTGGGCACGGTTGCTTGCCGCAGTGCGCTTGAAGGGGAGGCTCTAGCAATTCGTATGGGGCTCCTGGAATGCATCTAGGAAGATATCTCTCTTGTCATGGCTGAGTCCGATTGCGAGGAGATTGTGAACTATCTGACCGGTCAAGCCAAGGCAATCCCTCTCTCTATCCAGGGTATCTTAGATGACATTCATTCCGTCTCGGATGAGTTTATGAGCTGTAAGTTTTCATTTGTTTCTAAGGAGTCAAACTTTGTGGCCGATTGCTTAGCCCGGAAGGCCCTCTCCAAAGAGTGTAGGATAATTTGGCCATTATCCAATCCGTGGTTGAAGGACCTATATAACCCTTCTTCTTTGCGACTTCGTGCTCGACGTATCAATGAATAGCCACCTTTTTACCTGAAAAAAAAAATATACAACTGAAAATTATTTTTTTATATCAAAACAAAGGAAGCCAAAATACAGTGGAAGCACCCTGTCGTGCTAAGAAACACAGGCTATAGAAAGGAATAGAAATGAAAAAGGAAAAAACCTTCCTACCACCGAGGGAGATGAAATGGCAAAACACCACATTGCACCAAAAATAGCAACTACAAGTCTCACGTAATGTTGCTGAATTGTGTTAAATTTCTTCAAGATATGGTAGGAAAACAAAACCAGGTGGGGTAAATCAATAACCTCACAATTTTCCCTTTATTTGGTAATGCCCTCTAACATTGAAATATAGAAATGGAACCCTCTTTAGGAGCAACAAACATGTCCAATGTAAATGGCAACAGTTATTGAAACTAGACCAGCTAGAAAACTAAAACTGAAACTGTAATAGAAAGCAGGATCTAGGAATGAACCAGACTGAATTGCAAGAATATTATAAGGCCCCATCAGTTAGGGCAACTGATGCAGATTCTTCACCTAACTAGGCTTGTTTTATTACAAATAAGTCTAGAGTTGGCTTGTATATGTGCTGGGCCTTTAGTCCATGTGGTTTGGAGGGTAATGGGACACTTTTATGGGTCTAAACTGGGGGTATTAAGGTTGTACACCGGATTAACTAGTTTATTTCCTTTTTCATTAATTTCCTTTTTAGTTGGGTTCAATTTAAGTTATTAGTCTTTGTTATTTCTTAGGAGTTAAGTTATTGGTCAAGCCAAGTAGTTGGTTCCCTTTTTTAGCTAGTTTCTAATTTCAGTCAATTCTTAATTTCAGTTTTTAGTAAGTACTGTATTAGGAGACAAAATAGAAAGTTTCCTTTTAAGGAACTTTCTATTTTGTAATTCCCTCCCCCATCAACATTATAAATAAAGAAGAGGAGGTTCCTCCAGCTCCCATAATTTTACACACAAACAAGAATGGTTATTGCTATGGTTTTCTCTGCTAAGAATTAGTCTTGTGTCTGATCAAGGTTGTGGAGATGGTGTTCGATCTGGCTGACTCTTCTTCTTCTTCTTCTTCTTCTTCTCTCAAGCATCCAAGGTGTTACAGATCTGTCCAACAATGAATTTAGTCATGAGACTTTTGATTATATTTTTAAAATGTTGATACAACTAAATCAACAAATGGTGGGAACAGATGAACTATTAGCGAGAATGCAGCAATGTGTTGGTGTCCCATAATCATTAATAACACCTGTAACACCTCTATGGAAAGTGAAGATACCTCTATTCAAACCAGAAGAACCTGAAGTCAAGGTTCCCATTGAATAGATAGTTCTTGAACCTTCAAAGACAAAAGGTTAAGAGATAGATGATTCCACTAAAAAGTTCTACATTGAAGAGATCATAATAGACAAGAGTAAAGCTGTGGAAGATGATGTAGTGATTGAGAGCACTCCACAACAATTTTTGAGATCCATGATGAAAAAGAAGAGCTCGTTCCTTCAATCATTGATGAGAAGGTTACCAATGTTTATGACTCTACGCATACAACATTCATGGTTGGTATCAGTTTAGAGGTCGAATGTACAAAGTTTGTTATGCCATCATGTTTCTTTGAAGAGAAAGCTCCACGCCTTGAAGACTATGTTCCACAAGTGTACAAGTAACTAGAATTTTGTTTGGGAACAGTTACGTCTGCAACTCACATGTTGTTTCCCCCTCGTCACTACAAAACTCAAGGACGAATTTTTTCAAGCTGAGGAGAGTTAATGCAAATTCATCACCAAAATATGCTTGTTTTATTAGGAATAAGCTTAGGGTTGGGTTTCATACATGTGGAGCCTCTGGTCCCATGTGTTTTTGAGTGCAATAGGCCACTTTTATGGGCCTAAACTAGGGGTATTAAGGTTGCATATGGGATCAATTAGTTTTTTTCATTAGTTTCCATTTTAGTTGGGTTCAATTTTAGTTGTTATTCTTTGTTATTTCTTAGGGGTGAAGTTATTAGTTGAGTCAAGTCATTAGTTTCCTTCTTTAGTTTGTTTCTATTTTCAGTTTTTAGAAACTTATGTAATAGGCAATCAATTGTGGGTTTTCCGATTTTGGAACCTTCCAATTGCTAAGATGTATTCCATCCCCCATTCTCACTATTAATACAAAGCAAGGAGGCTCCCATAGCAGAATAATTTGAAGTATTAAACTATGGTTGCTGCTGTTGCTGCTTCTTCTTCTTCTTCTTCTTCTCCTGGTTGGGATTTGCCTTGTGTTTGACCAAGGCTGATGTAATTGTTGTTTGATCCAGTTGACTCTCTACAATGAGAAGCCCGAGAAGTCTTCTTCCTTTGCTTATCTTCTTCTCCTCTCAATTAGTCAAGGATCTACCGCTGCTGCTGCCAGCCTGCAACCATCTAAAGGTATTTGATTCCATCTTGTTCCACAGTTCTACCTGGGAAATCTTCTTAGTTTCCTATTTGATCCCTTGTTGCCTGAAACACTTTCATCCATCCTTTGTAGCTAAAATTGGATCAAACCTCTCTCCCAACTAATACTACATTCGATCCAAACCTGGTCCAATCCAATTTTGTCTTCTATTGACCTATTCTACCCAGATTTGAAATCGATAGACCTGCCTAGATTTCTGTTGGTTTCTTTGGGTGTTGGATCATATTATCAGCTGGCTTTAGGCCTCTTACAATCCCTGTTAAGGCCCTATCATCTATTGTTAGTTCTGTTCACAAATTCTTAAGAGTTTTGTAATCCGTTGCCTGTTATAGGCTCAGTTTTCCTTTTTAATCCTGAGTTGTTTTGTGTTGGTGTTCCACTTAGATAGTTAGATATTGGTTGTTCTTTGATAAGTATCCTGCAATTTGGGATTAGGTTGACCTTGTCAATCCTAGTTCTACATTAGTAGCAATTTACATGGATCTTAGTATTAGCCGCACTTTTCTCTGGGTCAATAACTTGCTTGTTTTCCAAGACAACGGAAATCAAACACTAGACAAGTAATTAAAAAAGAAGATTATAAAACAAAAGACAGACAAACTCTTTTCATTTTCTCTTCATCATTTTATTGATTGGTAGATTAACTGATTCTGATTAGGTATTTAGGTTAGCAAGCAATCATAAAATAACTCTCTCTCTCTCTCTCTCTCTCTCTCTCTCTCTCTCTCTCTCTCTCTCTCTCTCTCTCTCTCTCTCTCTCTTCATTTATCTGAAGTTATGTATTTAGTCGAATATTAGGACTATTCATGTTCTTCCCCCAAAATTAGTACTAAAATTTTATTGGATTCTAACATTTATCTTATCATAAATCATATAACTAATAATTGCTTTTTATATCAAAACAGAGGAACCAAAAATCTCAAGCAATCCCCCCTCCCTTTGGATAGCCGGCGACAGCAGAAATTTATTAGAGGAAGAGAAAAATACAATGGAATCACCGTGCCATGATAATAAACACAGGCTAAAGAAAGGAACAGAAATGAAAAAGGAAAACAACCCTACTACCACCAACGAGGGAGATGAAATCACAAAACCTCACTTCAAACCAAAAATAGCAAGAACAAATCTCATGCCCTTGAATACTTTGCTTTTGTTTTTGTTTTGTTTTTTTGGCAAGCAATGCCCTCAAACATTGAAAACTAGAAAAGGAGAACACTTAAAGGAGCCACAAACATGTCCAATGTAAAAGGTAACAGTTTTGGAAACAAGACCAGCTAGATGAACCAAAATTGTCATAAAAAACAGGATCTAGGAATTAACCAGACTGATTTGCAAGAATATTACAAGGCCCCATCAGTTAGAGCAACAGTCTATATGGATCATACTATTAGCTGTGCTCTCTCTGGGTCAATACCTAGCTTGTTTTCCAAGACCATGGAAATGAAATACCAGATAAGTAATTATAAAAAATAAAAAAAATAAAAAGAGAGAAAAATATTAGAAATCAAAAAGACAAACTGATGGGGATAGGTCGGATGAACCCTAGGATCAGAACTACACAACCCTGAAACAAGACCACAATTAAAACCCAAAACATAATTTAAGTGAATAATTGGGTCAAAGTCAACCTTTTCTTATGAAAGTCAAAATTTGACCAAGGTTCACAAACTAGTAAACCAACCAAATCCCAAGGCCACTTGATGCAGATTAATTACCAAAATAGGCTTGTTTTATTAGGAATAAGCCTATGGTTGGGTTCCATGCATGTTGGGCCTTTGATCCCATGTGTTTTGAGTGTAATAAACAACTTTTATGGGTCTAAAAGGGGGGCTCTAAGATTGAGTACGGGATTACTAGTTAGTTTCCATTTTCATTAGTTTCCTTTTTAGTTGGGCTTGATTTGAGTTATATTTGTTTCCTTAGGAGTCAGGTTATTAATTAAGTCAAGTCACTAGTAGTTAGTTTCCTTTTTCAACTAGTTTCTAATTTCAGTTAGTTTCTAATTTCGGCTTTTAGTAACTATTGTACTAGGAGAATATTTGGTTTCCTTTTAGAGGAACCTTCTATTTTGTGATTCCCTCCCCCATTAACATTATAAATAAAGAAGATGAGGTTCCTAAAAGCCTAGAATGATTTTGATAAAAAAATAATGACTGTTGCTATTGTCTTCTTTATGAAGAGTTGTCTTGTGTTTGATCAAGGTTGAAGGAATTGGTGTTTAATCCAATTGACTCTTTGCGGCGTGAAGTCCAAGAGATTTCTTCAACTATTATTTCTTTCTTTTCAAATTTAATTGCAAGGTTCTTCAAATCAGGTAAGAGATCTGAAACTGTGATTGAATTCTGGTTCTAGAAATCTCCAGATTTCTTCCTACTGCCCCTACTCTGTTCTGGAAGATCCAACCAGCCAATGGCCCTCCCCTTTTGATTGATTGTTGGGTTTATTAAGAGGGAGGCTCTACCTTAATTTGGGACCAATCAGAACAGGGGATTTTGAGTTATGAAGTTTCTCTCAATTTAGGTCGAATGCTAAGTCTGTCCATATCTGAATTATGTTTCTATTTTGCCTTGCTGAAATCTGTTGTCTATTTAATATCCCAGTTCTGCTACTATTTAGTCCTACAACTGGTGATAAATGATTTCTGCAATTCTGAGTTCTGAGTTCACTGTGTTGCTGTTTTGTTGAGTCGATTTTGGTTTTACCTAATCTATGATGAAGTTAGTTGCTGCCCCTGTTCCTGAATGGACTAATTCATATAATAGTAATTTGACATTATCATATGCCGTTTAATATTCTACTGTTGAGGTTTTCTTGAAGCTATTGGGGTCGACTGCAATGTTTTAGAACCTGCTGTCCAAATTTGTTAGTATACTGCTATTGGGTTACTTGTGGATGTTGGTTGTTCTTTGGTTTATAAGTTCCTGCAGTATTGGGTCTAGTTTGGTTTGTCAAATCTAGTCCTACATTACCTCTTTTAGGTTGGCTCAAAGCCAACCTTTTCTAATGGTTGGATTGCAATCACAAGTCAAAGAAACAAATCTGGAAAACAAAGGAACAGATTTGGGAGATTTTTTATATCTCCAGATCAGCAGACCTAATCTGCACCAGACCCTAGTCCAAGGCCTTGATTACCCCAAAAGATAGGGATGATCTTCTGGTCGGATCTCCCTTTTGATCGATTGATCCCCAATATCAATACCAGAAAAACCAAAGCCCAAAACAGGGCTGCCAACAGGTTTTCTGGTAGTTCCATTTGCTTGTACTCCCAAACTCCTATCAATGATACAATAGCAAAACACCTTAAATTTCTATATTAAGTTTAACCCTTCAGAAAGCTTGAACAATAAAAATCGCAAACAATACTTACTTTAAGGGAAAACAGAATATATAGAAAAGATAAAGTAAACCAATGGCTTCCCACCAGTAACTTGGACCAGAATACCACTGATACCAAGGATTTCCTACTCTTCATTGAGTCTCACAGCAGCTCCATTGAAGAAGAAAAATAAATTCTCTATTCATCAAATCATATGGGATTTTGGCTCTTACAAGTCTTCAAATAAAAAGCAAGTAAAAACAATAGGATTCTAGTCAAAGTGTAAACCATGCGAATTCAAATCACAAATGACAATCAAATTACAATTCTCAGTGACATAAGCGTGGAGAAAAAGGGGAAAGGTACCAAATTTTACATATTTCCTCTTTGTTATTTTTTGTTGGTTCGATCAGCTTGTATTCGTTAAGAAGCTCCTACACTCCTCTCCCTTCTAGGATACCAGGTGGCAGGGGAAACTCTTCTCTCTTCTCATGCACTCATGTTATTCATTTTTTACCATCCAGCTTTGGCATGTACTTTTCAGCAGACATATTTCAATTTTGTAAGATTATGATGGATTTAAATAACATGCTTTTCATTGAAACTTTTGACCCTTGATGATCATTTTGTGGTATAGTCTTTTGGCAATTGCTATTCATTGTGACTGTTTTTCTTCAAATTATTTTCACCTGACACAATTTTCTTTATCTGTAAAGTTTGTTACACATATTTGGAACTGCGGCCTTGCTTGAGATCCTTAATTTACACAGAAAACTTCTGAACTTTAACTATCAAAACTTTGGGGAGGGGAAGCAAAAAACATCTATAGTTGTTAGAACAAGATATTAAATCTACAAAGAGAATATCTAGCGTTACAGTTCTAACAGGCAAACGAACAGACCAAGCCCGAAAGAAGGAATAATATGAATATTGGCCAAGTAAGCTCGCCACTAGACCCTCAAGAAAGCAATTGATCGATGGGACAAGAAAGAGAGTTTCGAAGGCGAGTAGCTGACAAGAGACAAGAGACAAGAGGGAAGTGGTACACACAAGGAATGGGTGATCATTGGTCCGATGCTTCGGGCAAAACCAATTCCCAGGGTGTGACGGGCGGTGTGTACAGAGCCCAGGTACATATTCACCAAAGCATGCTGATCCGCGATTGCTAGATATTCCAATGTCATATTCCCGAGTTGCTGAGAACAATCCGAACTGACGCAACCTTTCCGGATTTGCTCTGCCTTACAGCGTTGCTTCCCTCTTCGAAGCAACAAAACGGTAAAAGTGGGGAGCAAAAGAAAGGGGAAGAACATGCTACCAAAGCGGGGAACAAGCCTGGTAAACCTAACAAGGGGAATTAGGGTTTCGGTTTAAGGTCCCACCTTACCTTTCAAAAAAAAGAGTAGATAGGAGCTCTCACAAATAGTTTTTTAGTACCAAGGATAAAAGCTAGCTGGATAAACAAGACAGGGATCACTCTATTCTATTTTTCCTTCCTCACTTGACAGTGCCTCCTTTACATTTGTCGTCATGGTAGGCCACCAGAGTCCTGCCAATAAAATCTTTGTTACTGCGGCTTAAGGCCCGCCTTACCATCAAAGCCTCCGGCAACTCCTGGTGTGCCTCTCGCATCACATCATAGGCTTATTCCAAATGAATTTACAAAAGATTTAAGATTTCACCCCTTTTTTGCAGGCTATGATCTTAAAGTTTCTGGTAAATTGGTGATGGAAACTCTAGAGTATATCTTAGCCCACGTTCTCTAGTGGGTAGTTCAAGTGATAAAATAATTTAAAAGTATCCATACATGCTTCTGTTCACTGCCTCCTGGAATATCAACGGACATCGATAATACTACCACGATATTTTAAAAGCAATTGACATGAAACCTCTAAATTCACCAACCATGCTGGTATTTCAGGTTACTGACTTTTAGACCTAGATGCCAGCTTCACAATGTCCTCCATCAGACCTCTCAAAGTAGAGATTCTAAGTAATCTCTGGCAGGACACTATGTTTTGGAGGACTAAAGACCTGACTTAAAGGTGGCTTTTGAGTCTAAAATTTGGAGGAATGATACAAAACAAATGTACAAGAAACATATTTATTATAAAATATAAAATAAAACTTACATTTCTCATACATTGGCATCGGGTCAAAGAAAATAGCAACAAAGGGCTTAAATTGATATTCACACAAATTCGGCATGATACGAAGCAAGATCTTGTAGGCAAGTCCAGGGTGGTCTCAGACAACACCAAACAACCAACAGAAACCTGTCAAAAAATAAGAATACATGGGTCTTAAGTATAAATATTGCAATACAACTGGGGACATCAATCTCAAAGGATCGGAATATTACATTTCATCTCAGTGAAGTTTCTGAACAGCATTATGTGTCCTTTCTGAGCTAAAAAAACCTTCAGCAACCACTGGTTCCAAGTCAGTTAAGCTCACTCGTACATATATCAATCAGATATCACCAAATCAACTTCTGTAATGCAGAAGACGAGTATAAGCCTTTCCAGATGAGATTAATTTCATAGGAACTGCAGAATATCTTTCATTTAGCAAGGGCTCCTTTAGTAGTCAAATACATCATTCTTTCCCCAATCACCCTGAACCAATGACTATTACGTAGCCCATCTCAGAGCCCTAGCCATCCAGAGTTTTGACCGAAGCTTCCTTGCTTCTTGTTTAAGTCCTAAAGAACAAAGCCCACAAAGAACAGCCCGTCGGTCTGCAGTAAGTACTTTCATTCCTTCTCTTAAGCAGGACAGGATGAGCTTGGATGCTGCATGAAACCTTCTTACTTTGCAAAGACCATGCACCATGGAAGAGTATGTAAAAGAATCCTTCAGCTCCATCTTTTCAAAGACCTTCATCGCATAGTCCACCTGACCTGCCTCACATAACCCATGAATCAAGCTGTTATAGGCCACTAAATCTGATTGGAAACCCCTCATTTTCATACACTTCAAGTGCTTCTGAGCCTTATCAATGTCACCGGCCTTGCATAATCCATTAACCAATATTGAGTGGGTATACTCATCACTTTCCATCCCAGCTTTCTCTATCTCACTCAACAACTGAAATGCATTTTCTAACTTACCTTCTTTGCAACACAGATTAATCAGAGTGTTGTAGGAAACTATATCAAACCCGGAGCCATTCCTCACCATCTCCCACATGCAATCATTAGCCTCTTTCATCATGCCTGTCTTAGTCATTGCACTGATTACAGTGCAATATGCGAATGTATCAAAGGTATACCCTTTACTCCTCATCTCTGAATATATCTCAAACCCCTGTTCCAACTTTCCAGATCTAAAGCAACATTTCATGACTGTAGTATAAGTTATGGCATTAGGGATATGACCTGATTCTCCAAGCTCCTTGAGGATTCTTCTCGCTTGCCCCAACCTACCTGATTTGCAAAGCCCATCAATGAGTATATTAAATGTTACTAGATGAGGAAGAAACCCATGGTGTTGTAAGTTCCTGAACAACCTGAGAGCGTTAGTGGTATATCCAGCCTTACAGAGGCCGTTAATCATGGTATTAAATGTAGTTGAAGACGGGGATAGATTAGACAGGATAATATCCCGGAAAATCTTGTTGGCTTCCTCGGGCCGTCCAGATTTAAAGAAGCAATGCATCATAGTATTGTAACTCCACACATCGGGAGTGATACCTCTTTGCAGCATTTCTTCGAACAGATCAAGAGCTCGTGATAGTAGGCGATGTCTGCTGGCACCAGCGATCAAGGAATTGTAAGTAACAACATCTGGGCTTATCCCGGCTTCTGTCATTCTATGTATAACCCTGTATCCTTCATCAATCCCATCAAATCGGCAATACGCCGCAATCAATGTATTATAAGTTACAACATCTGGGAGATAACCCAGTCGTACCCCATCAACCACAACTGCTTCAGCTTTCTCTAATTGCTGGGCTTTGCAGAGCGAAGCCACGCATATATTCAATAAACGAATGGACAATCTAGAGATCATTTCTTGCAGTAAAGCACAATAGAATGCCAAGTATGAATCATAATCCAGAACTATATGAGATGGATTGGAACATTCAATTTCAAAAGAATTGAAAAATAAAATATTCTTTCTTCGGATATACACAGACCAATAGAACTATGCAAATCCAATCATCCGGGCTGATTATGTGCGCATAACCAAGTTTGCCCACCCAACACAAAGGTTTAAACAAATCCAACCCAAAAGTAACGGAAAATCTTATCAAAGGCATGTCTGGGCAGCATGGAGCAGCAAATGATAAACAAATTTCAGTCAACCTGCAAGCAGAGACACTGATGCAGTACCTAATTACAGATCAGAAGATTCTAAAGTTCCAAAACGGCCTAAACTCATCTCCTGCCCAACTGTCCATATCAGAGTGAAGACTTTGTTACAGCATCGCGATACTTCTTCTACCGGTCCAATGAGGGAGTATGGATCCGCTGTACAAACGTACCTAGACGTACATTTGAGGAACCTGTCCGTTTCGTTTTCACATACCCGCATCCTTTTGTCTCACAAATGCCGTTATATCCTGATTGAACTCTTCTATGGCGCAACATAGTGTTCGATGCATATTTAACGGTAAAAAACATCTTGATTCAGAACCTAAGGTGGTCGTACGCAGTCCAAGGCGTTTCTAAATGTTAAATACACGCCGGACACCATATTACGCTAGACAAGAGCCAAATCGGCTATATCCACTCACATGGAAGGGCCAAGAGTGTTAATTTGGAGTTTGGATCCTCTGCATTACGCAAGGGTGAAAAGAGGTATGTATAAAAACAAAAGGGATACAGGTTGAATATTCATATGTACGAGCCCAAGCTCATAGTGAGCCCGAACATGGCCTGGCCTGGCCTGGCCTGAGCTTTCAACGCATTGGGCGACCCTGCGCTAGGATCTTCAGGTCTGAGGCTGGATTGGTCGGGCTTTAGCTGAGTCTTGGGTTGAGCCCCACTTGGTTCAGCTTGATCCTCTGTATAATATTTTGTAAATAAATAAGAAATTCAAACGCACCCCACCCACAGTTTTTTATTTTTTAATCCACCAACTTGACCCACACTCTATTTGTAAATCCATCCAAACCATTCAAACTGTTATGAGTCCTTTTCTTGATTAATTATAACAGGGTTAAAATTTTGTTTTAAGAATGATGTGTTGATTAAGCAAAAGGGAAGAAAAATGATGTGTCGATGATGTTTCATTTTCTCCCTTTTTTTGCATATAGGGACACAAAATGGAAAAATACAGTGCAGCTAAGGTCAATTAGGGGAGACAGGGTCAACCAGAGCAACCCAGTCCAACGACTCCAACCCAACCAAATCAAAGTCAATTAGAAAAATCTGCCCCAACCCAATCCACTAACACCCCTCATAGGTAATGAGCTAATGAATCTCCTTTTTACCATTGAACTTCTTAATCAGATTCATCGTAACCCTCATAATGATCAACCTTACAAAGTTCTCATTGGATTCCAGAAACTTAGCATTGGTCCCGATATTCAGGCAAGAAAAGGTAGGGCCTGACCTATCCCTAGTGCAAACCCAAAGGGATAACCCAGTAGAAACCGCCCATATTAAGTGGATAATAATGAACAATAGGTGGCATGAAGGGCTGGAGAAGCGGTAAGGTTACGATACTTGCCTAAACGAATCTTCCACTTTGCCTTTCTCCTTTGGAGTTTGATTTCATTGTACTTATGCTTTATGTTTGTACTTTTCTCTCCAAATACACATTTCACGTCCTAAAAGGTAATGAATAAGACATGTATCTTGCAAACCTGGGCCTTGGCCTCGCAGTCTGCAGTACTTAGTGGAGATAATGCTTAAGTATTCGTTATTTGATCAATTCCTCTCAAGTGCCTTGATGCTCAATTTTTACCAATTTACTTGTTTTCCATTAATTTCCGTACTTGTTTTCCAAGAAGTGAGGCCGTGGGCCCCTGTTAACTACTTTGTGGATCAGCTCTTGGCCCCTGTATGGGTCTAGTGGGTCTGGTCTTCTATGTACTGGCCAATAAGCCCTTGAACTTGAAAAAAAAAAAACAAGTATCTTTCATGTACTGTAAACACGTGCGACAGATTTGCTCTTGAGCTATGCTTGGAAGTCAAATAAAGGAAAACTAAAATTAAATTAAATTAATTAAAATTATGGAAAGAAAAATACACATAAATCAATTATTACCACATCATTTTCTTTATAAGAGATAGGGGCCAAGAGGGTGTGATTGGTTTCATGTGCAAAAGGGAACGCGAGGGCTAGAATTCGAAAATTTTAGTGCCTTACAGTTCAAAGAAATGAAGCCCATCTGGGACCAAAACTGCTTATAAGAAATCCCAATGGTATCAAAGTTGTTATGCCATCGGCAAAAATTCGTGGTACTGTGATCATGACTCCCATTTCGGGTTCTAAAACCTTGTGAACAAACTTTTTTCCCCTTGACCAGTTAAAGGAGAGTCCTACTACCCTGCATACCTTCCACAGTTCCACTGTTCTCTGTCTGATTGCAATTGATGGATACTTGCAGTCTCAAACTTCAATACAAATTATTAATCAGTTATAAGAGTTCCACATCCGAGCTCCAACACCAACAAGATAAAATACTTGCGTATATTGTATAACAATATCACAGAATAATAAACAGGGAAAATGTTTCTATTGCCGCAACAAATAACATATAAAGTTGCTAACCAGAAAATATATATAGATACTAGTAAACCATGCTATTTACTATAATAATTACCTATTCACAGCTGCATATTATACAAGATGTTACAACACTTCCTCAGCAATTTAAACTCAAATCACGGATTTACTTTGTTTCAGTGAGACTCATTTTTGCTATCAAAGCTACTGCGGCATCCATCGACAAGAGCAAGCGTTAGCATCTCCGTGCAGAACTGGTCATCCGGTTGGAGCCATAAAGCCTGATCATAATGCCATACCATGTTTAAACTAATCTTGCATACTGATAAAAGGATTTACCAACAACTTTGGATGGGTCTTAAAATTTATTTTACTAGTTCTTGAATTACAGATTTTTTTTTTTTAATGTTGTACGGGCTCAAGAGATGGTCAAAAACAGGAAATAGCAATTAAAAAGAAAAAAAAGAAAAAAAAAACGCTTATTTGTCCTTTTGCCAACTTAGCATGGACCAGGATTCAATCACACAGTTGAATAAAGGGCAGAAGATCCCCACACGAGCAGTGTGGGACGCTTTCCCACTCCCATTTTGACCTTGTAGGCCCCCTGTTGACCAAACCATTTCCCTCACCGTGAATGGTGGGCATGGGAGATCCCCCCCCCCCACACACAGAAGCAGTACGGGAAACCATTATCCGTCATTCAGAAGGATAAATCGTTGATGAATAGCAGCAAATAGAAGTCTACGGCAATTTACCTTGTGGTAATACGTAATTGCATGATTGAAATTGTTCTGCACAGAATAATTCAAAGTCATTACCTCCTCAAAAATATACAAATCCATACAACATATGATTAAAAAAAAAAAAAGGGGGGGGGGTGTGAAGTTATAAACTACAAGATAAATCCATATGTGCGGCTCCCAAACAGGTCATTACATGTTTGATCAAAGAGTTGGGTATGGTGGTCAATTCCACAATAAGTTCATGTACTCAGGGATTTCACGCCCAACCTTGCAATTGGATCCTTCTCTTAAATATAATATATGGATTATGGACTCCAGATTGAAATTTCAATTGAATCTTGCAATTCGGTTTGAATCAGATAGGTTTTAATTCTTAATCTTCTAAAAAGGCTTTATTCCTTTTTTCTCAATTAATTTTCTTACCCCAAGCAAAAGGTAAAATGCATCACTTTCAAACCTCTCTTACATACATTACTGAACTAGATTCTTAGATTCTTCAAACCTTATTTCAAGAGACTGAAGGGATTTAGGCTTAAAAGATTACAAAGTGCTACTTCCAAAAGTCACAATATATTCTAAATTTTTCTTACAACAATGTTGCCGCATGCTTTTCCCTTTTTGCAAATTAGGGAGTTAAATAGAAACAAAATTTTCAAACTTAAGTTGCCTATTTTCCTGGAGAATAAAGGGGGAAGGAGTATACCAATTCTAAAGAGAATCTGCAATTTTATCCATAGTTGCAGGTTAGCTTGGTCAAAGTGAGGTAGCAATTCCTTCTAACTTCTAAGCTATTACTATCTGGCAGCCTCCTCTTGTTTTCACAGCTCACTCTGGTAACTAAGATTTTATCCCCCTTTTCTTACTATCCTCTTCTCTTTCCTTTAAAGAAGAGGTTGGGAAGAAAAGGGGTAGCAATGTGAGGTACCAATTCCTTCTAACTTCTAAGCTATTACTATTTGGAAGCCTCCTTTTGTTTTCACAGCTCACTCATAAGATTTTATCCCCCTTTTCTTACCAACCTCTTCTCTTTCCTTTGAAGAAAACTGACAAGAGAATGACACACACGAGGATTGTACTCAAGCTAGACGTATATGTACTTATGATGGAAAATGAGTCCAATAATACTTGTGAACTTGCTACAGATGATCATAGTCAATTGGTTATAATGTGAAAATAATCAATAGTTACATGTCATTTTCATTCATAATTACCTGGTTAAAATAGATTCAGCTATTAAAATTGGAGACAAAAGAACAAATGGATTCATTTAGATTTTTTCAGCTATGGTAACTGTCAGCGATATTAGTTATTTTTTTTTTTTTTTTGGTGAATTAATAAATGCACTAAAAGAAGGGGGAGGGAAAATGTATCCGTTAAGGGAGATTACAAACCCTATAAGGGTAACCAAAGTCCAAAAGAACAGCAACCAAGGCTCAGTGGGCTTGAGGAGTGGAAGACATGTCACAACTAACATGTCTAAAACAACACAAGGCCCACTAGGCAAAAACAAGAGCCAGAAGCCTAACAACTTACAATTCAAAAGCCCACATGGGCAGAACAGAAACCCAGAAGCCCAAGAAGGAGGGGCAAACTAGGAAATTCGGAAGTAGGGTTCCACCAAACCCTACCAACAGGTCTCAACATTTCAACTTCCAGTTGTCAAGACGTGAATCGAAGTTCCGACGGAAAAGGCAAGCACGGCGGCAAGGTGCAGGCCTTGCGGAGGGCCACGGCCAAGAGTGAATCTGGTCTCACCGAGGAGACAGCCGCGAAGGGGGGTGCCGGCCTTTCAGAGGGCATCGGCGAGGCAGCTGTCGGCCAAGCATGACTGGCAACCTTGAGGGTTGCAAGCTGTGCAAAGAGCTTGCCAAAATCATCCGGGACAACGTTGGTCTGCCATGGATCAAAAAGAGAACATGGCTAGGTCAGCGGCACCGAAGCACACTCGAACAGCGCAACGACTCAAGGATGAGTGCCAATAAACCCAACGAGTGTCAACGGAGAGGGGGGGAGGAGCCAACTAGTCATTTCGAGAGCAGGTCGGAGCAGCGGAAGACAACTTAGCTCTGTTCGGACAAAGCAGCAACTCGAGGAAGAGCAGCGGCAGGCCTATAGCTCACCGATGGAAGGAGCCAGCAATTCTAGCAGGGAGGATCCCGGCAAGACCATCATCAGATCAGAGACGGGAGTGGAAAGAATGGAGAGGCGGCTAGGGTGGATCGCGACCTCTGGACATGTGAGAGCAGAGGGTGCAAGGGAAAGGGAGAGGGAGAGGGAGAGGGAGAGAATGAGAGAAGAAGAAGAGGAATGACGGAGAGGGGGAGGGAGAGTGGGGGGAGCAGCCCGGAGGGCCAAGCGACGGCACTGATAGGGTTCCTGTTGTTCTCGCGAGCATTAAGTCAGAGTGAGAGTGAGCCGACAAGGTAAACATTACAATTAAAAGAAAAGAAATGGAAAGAACCTATATTAGTTATGTTGCTCTAAGGTAGTTTGGGAACTAGTTATGTTACTAATCATGTTATTTCTTATTTTTCCCTTTTTACCTCCCTAGGGAGGTGTGTGTAATTACTTGTAATATATTAGTGAAACAATATATTTCTGTTAGAGAGGAATTACTCTCAACACATGATTCCACCATTCTATCTTCTCTTCTTCTTCTTCTTCCTCTTCTTCTTCTTCTCCAATCTCTCATCTCCTTGTTCTCTTCCCATCCTTATATTGCTCAACATGGCAACTCTACCCTAATCAAGTATTAAACATCACCTTTAAAGATAAATACAGATAAAAGGCATGTAAAACCAGGTCAGCTGAGCTCTAAGCTTTTATTTGTTTTACATGGAAAGATCCAAATAGATTTGACAACTTCCCCTACAAAAATTGCTCCATCATCTGATGCCAAGAATCACATCACAGCCAAATGAATTTACAACATCAAATTATGAAAATATTTTGAGCCAAGCCGTTTTAACAGCCATTAGCTGTAAAGAGCTCCCCAGTGAATATTATAAATTCAAGTCTAAATTTGCTTTCTTTCACTAGAATTATGATTCCAACTTAATTCACCTGTTCCAACCTGGATCCGGAGTGTATAGGGGCAATCCTAAATAATATTACATAGTGGATTATCTTCCAATGGCAATCATATTGATCCAAAGTGGAACTTTCAGTCCTGTCAATGAACCAGATTGGGATTTGATTGGGAACCATGACCAGACCAGAAATCATATTACTGTACATAAACTCAACCCCAGACGTGAAGTTCTAACATCCAAAATGCTTATTCAAAGTACCTGTAGGTGATAAGTGTACGCCAGACCTGCATAAGTGCTCAAACTTTTGGTTGACAAGGCAAGTGCTTTCTCATAGTGTGAGATTGCTTCTTGATACATCCTGTAACATACAAGAAATATTTTTAAGGTTTAGTATTGTCCGATAATATGACAGAGAGTCTACCAATTCAGGTCTGCAGTTCATCTTAGCAAGATGGCAGCATTGGAAGAAAGAATACTGGCCTAAAAAGGGAATCAATAATAAGAATATTGTACAAGAGGGGATTAAAAAAAAATAAAAAAAAAGAGAAGAAAAGAAAAAAACATGATTTTAAGAGAGAGAAGTTCACCATCAAATATCAACAATTTGCACTGCAGATTATCAGTTTTCTACTATAACACACAAGATTAGCAATTAGCATAGTTGTCAAGGCGACCCAAGGCGGTGGAAGGGTACCTAAGTGCTAAGACAACAAGGCACCCTCCAAGGCGTTGCCTAGTCGACCAGGTATTATTTTTATTTTCCCTCATTTCTAACATTAGTTTTTTTTTTTTTTTTTTTTTTTTTTTTTGTTGAACAAATAATTGCATTAAGAAGAGGAAGGACTATACAAAGGGAATAGAGGGGGGGGGGGAGCCACTACGGACAAGACCTCAGGGGACGTAACGATAGGGGTGTCAATCCCTAAACTGAACCAGTAAAACAGCCCCAGACCGAGCCAATTGAACCCAGACCAAACCGAACCTAAGGCTTATTGGGCTGGTTTTGGTTTGGGAGATTGTAACCCCACTAACAAACCGGAACACACCGGAAACCAAACTGAAACAGACTATAAACCCGGACCAAAACCAAAATAAACCAGAAAAAAATCCAAAATTCATTTAAAAAATAAATAAAACCAAGTTTTTGCATAGTTTTTGTATGGAAAATCAAAACCAAACCGGACAAAAAACCGAAACCAACCCGATTACAAACCGATACAATAAACCAAAACCAAAACCAAATCGAAACCGAAATTTCTTCATTGGTTCGGTTTCGGTTTCACCATTCCCACACCGAAACCGGACCGACCCAACCCGTTGACACCCCTAGGTAACAACAACAAAGGGGCAAGAACCCAACTATGAGAACTGATACATCAAGGGGGGCAATGATGGAGGAGGGGAGAACCCAGGAGACAACAATGAGCATATTCCTTGGGATGTCTCTAACACTAACTACTAATCTTGGAGCTGACATCAAAGTAGATGGTTTTCCAAATTTTATCAAAATATCTGGAATTGGAAACCACCTACGGAGATTGCACTCTATCCAAATATGGGCAATTGTGGCACCAAAAGTGAGTTTCCCAATCGAATCAAAAGTAGAAGATCCTCCAAAATTTATGACAAGCCAGATCCATTCCCTTGAAAAAATGAAGGATTCTTATGCTGGAAGGCCAGCAGAAGCGGAGGACCCTCTTCCAAAACGCTTAGGAGAAGGGGCAGAAAAAAAAAAGATGGTCAACATCTTTAGTGCCATTCCAGCAGAGACAGCAAGAGGGGGGAGAATATGCCGGTATATGAGAAAAGACTACATTGGGAGGCAGTAGGAGAGAGCTCGCCAAGCAATAAATCTATGACGAAGGATGTGTCGTTTAAACCAAATTGTCTTACGCCAAGGCACAAGGGGTCCTTTGGAACAGATAAAATCCCAAGCGGAGGCAAAGGTAGAGGTAAACAATCCCTGGGAAGAGGAAAGCCAGAGGATTTTATTTCTTCCAGGGTGGCCGGAGGAAATAGGGGAAGAGAAGACCAGAGATCAGCAAGGGGGGCGAGGAGAAGGGGGGTCCACCCATTAGGAGATAGAATGGCAGCAACATTGGCATTCAAAAGTCCGACTCTTATTTATGCCCATGCAAAATGGGGCCAAGTCAGCTATTTCTTATAAGTCTTCAGTTACAAGTGTTGAGAGTTTCAGCCCCCCTGACTAGGACAGATAAGTAAAAGAAAGATTATGTGTAGCCTGAAAGGGGCTCCACAGAAAATGACATAGGTAAACCAGGGACACCTCATCCACCCCCCAAATCCTCCTTTTCCATGTACCTTTTTTAAAAATAAATTCCTCTCCAGCAGCAAGCTGTTTCCCAACTTCTTCCCCCCCCCCCCCCCCTCCTCTTCAAGAGGAGGGAATACAATACAACTGCAGCGGAAGGCTGCAGCAAAGTGCACAACATGATTCCTATATGTATACCCATGTCATGTCATATGATTCAACAAAGGATACTGTCAGGGAAATAGCATACAGGTAACATAGCCTAACAAAGACCTAAAACCATCACAAAAAGCAAAACAAAAGCACCACCAACAAGACGATATATAAAATTAGTTGGCAACAGACTACAAACAACTCCAAAACAACAAATTAACCACAAATCTCAAATCTAAGTTTACAAACTTAGCTAACCCTTTAACAATAGAACCGTGGAATTCATGCATTTAACATACAGGAAGGCCCCACCCCCTGGTGGCTCCTCCCCAACCTGCCCTTATTGAAATACCACCCCCCCCCCTTTTTTCCTTGTTTCATTGCTTCAGTTAGTAAGTACACAAAAAAAAAATTATGTATACAAACTAGATGTGATAGCCCATTGAACAAACATATTAACAGAACTATTTAAATTCATTTTCAAACCATCCAGTATCAAATTCCCACGAGGCTTTCTTTTATACTGATAACAAACTAATGTGTGCAGGGGAAAAAAAAACATAAAGTATAAACTTGTGCAAGATTCCAGGAGTTTTAGAAGGCTGCAAAAGTAGAACCTCTTGTAATAAAAAGTAAGCTCATGCTAGATGGATAAGGTATCTGTGCCCATGTATTAAAATTCATTAACAAAGGAATTACATAAAATGAAATTTCACCAATATGTATTGAGAATTAGAGATGACACTGAGTAGAGTACTATTGCAATGATGTTACAAATTTTGTATAGTAAACATACTTTAATTTCCTCAACGCATGTGCAAGATTCACCACGGTTGGTTCCCACATTTCACTTAAACATGGAATCTGAGCCAGTGTTTTCTCAAACCACCACACAGCTTTTTTATACCTAAAAGCATATATAAAGATGATAAATAAGTGATAATACAGTATGAAATATGTCAAAAATACACAAGGTTTGAAATCATCAATAATGAAAATCTGCGAAAGTCAACCCAATGAAATAGAAAAGAAAAATAAAGAAATAAATAAACAAACAAACAAAAACAAAAACAAAAGAGTAAATAGGGAATGCTACCACAAAACCATCTTCCAGTCCTGATTCTATGAAAGTAAGAGCAAATCTGGGGCCAATTAGAAATCAGTATCATTGGCTATCGACTCCAAGTAGTTTATATTAATATAGAAGGGATTGTCAAGTAGTTGGCAAATTCTTCCAGCAAATATATATATATATATATATTAATATAGAAGGGATTGTCAAGTAGTTGGCAAATTCTTCCAGCAAATATATATATATATATATATATACCCTCCTTGTTGGCTAAGTTTCAAAGTGAATGTGTTGGGTCTAACTAGTTGAAATGGATAGGTGCAGTAATCTTGCTTCATCTGAAAGCTTACTAGTCTAAAAAAGAGACAATAGCTACCTCTATTTTATGTTAAAATATGTTCAAGACTTGAGAAGGAAAAAAAAGGAGGGGAGGGGGGGTGACACTTTATGACAAATACAAAGGAACGAAATTTAAACCTTTCCATCCACTTTTTTTTGGGTAAACAACATTCCATCCACTTGAGAGAAGGATTTTATCTGTCCCCCCCCCCCACCCACCCCTTTTCTCAAATGAGAGTTTAGTGAAATATTATGACAGTTATTATTATGTCACAACGCTTCAAATAACAAAACTATATTAGAGGGAAGAACCAAACCGAAGCTCTAATTTTATTCTGTGATAGCAAAGCGGGACCCACATGGAAGCTTCCCTAGGTTATGGAACCCATTTGAGATAGAAGAGCAAGCAAAATTTGCAAGAAATGGCTAGACTGGATGGGCTGATCAACAACAAAACAAAAACAGCCAAAGCCTTATCCCAACTTAAAGTGGTCGGCTACATAGAGGTTCCAAGCAAGTGCCGGTTGTCTACTTGACACACCACTATAGATCAGCCACAGGCTTATTACGACTGGATGTGCTGATCAGCTTCCTATATTTGTTTTATATTCAATTTCACCTATTCTAAGCACTTGGGGTATTTCTTGTGGCAAGAGATTTACACCCGTTTTGGCAATTTTTGGAATATTCCAGGAACATTGACCAACAGACCTTATGTGTTGCTCGTTCTAAGCATGCTGGCACAAGATTAATGTTTTGCTTTGTCAGTGTGCTCATCTGTCAGTGATGCAACCTAGGGTTCCAAAATATAATTAAGTCACTAGGGCTCACTCCAAAACAAGAAAATCCCAATCAAATAGAACACTGGCACTTCTGTAATTTAAGACAGTTCTGGGCCCCTTTTTGGAAGAAAAACAGATTCTGGAACAAAAGCTAAATAGATTCTGAAGAAAAATGCTTTCTGAAAGTTCTTGAACTGGAAGAGGGGTTGTCCGTAACAACAGATCGTATATAAACACAACTTTACCAAAAGATGTGCCATTGGTGTACTTCCTGAAAATATTTCTGGAGTTGCAGAAACAATAGACCCAGCCCCAAGCAAACTGATTGAACTCTCACCTCAAGAAGCCAAATATTAAAACTTTAGGGATGAGTTCCTAACCCCTAAACCTCTTAGAAATAGCCAATGATATACCCAAAATCAAGTATAAAAATAATAACTACTGCAAGATGATCTGGAAGCAGGTTCTAAAATAGATCCACAACCAACCATGCGACTCACCACAGAACTGATATCTCTTCACCAAAATCTGTGTAAAACCGACTATAGTCAGGAAAATTGCACACAAAATTTCAGACCAAACTGCAGTCCTATGATTAACCAGTGGCCTTTCTTCTTACCAACAATTCCATCAACTACAGAGTACAACCAATAAAATAAAAGGGAAACTCAAATGGTAAGGAGAAGATGATAGAACAAGTAGAAGATTAAGGAGGAAATCTGCTCAACCAAATCGAAGAGAAATCTCAGTACCCCATGAACTTTCAAATGTTTCCCCTTCAAACCAAGAATTGAGAACCATTCTCAACCATTAAAAAACAATCCATTAACCATTCTTCTTTCCAGAATCATTTACATTGTTATAGTATTTATAGACAGAATCCTAATGAAGAAAATATAAACTAAATATTACCAAAATCTTGCCTAACAAATGTAATAATCCCTTTTCCAAAAATATTCTCAAGTAAACAACTCTAGAAACTTCTTGAACTAAAGCATAGAAATTAAAACTAATCCCATATAGGACTCAAGTCCCCCATACTTGGAACTTGTAGAGTTGGCCCGTTACAAATAAAAACCGAAGAACAATTGGCCCATATAATACAATAATAGCATTTTTTTAATTTAGACTGGATCAAAAGCCCAATTGACCAGAATTGTAGCCTCTACCTGCATCATTTAGTCTTACTTCTCATTCTCAGTTTTATGTCTAGTCAAAGCATCAAGTGGTCCAATATCATTTTGGGTTTTTGTACTAAACTCAAGGTTTATATAGGTTTTTTTGCAACATTTCCGCTAAAAAAAAAAACATAATCTAAGATTAGTAATTCTCCCTTGGGCATGCTTATGAAAGATTCTGTTATGCTTACTATTGGTCTTTTGAGGTGTTATCAAACCCCAATCCAGGTGGCATGGTTTTTCTCATAGGAATCTAGGATTCTAGTGAGACCTATAGTATCTCGTTCGTCCTTCTACCCCTTATTTCCTTCTATTTTATTCATGAACACTTGGGATAAACTTCATTTAGGAAGATTCAATTTCCATTTGTTTTACTCAAATTTCCACTTACTAACACACCCGTAACTTCCTGACCATGGCTCACAACCTCTACTCTACACATGAACATGTTTCACTGTAGAAAAACCGTAATTCTTCAAAAAGCTCACACTAGTAACCACAGATCCAACATCCTTACAGTTACTACATCACATTTGGGCATATGCTCATAAGTTTCCCATCATAAATTCAAGGGCATTATGTGTGGAAACTCATCTTAGCAATAAGCAGAGTTAGCATGCATTCCAAAACATTGGATTTATGGAATTGCATAATCCTTCTATACAGTTTTTTCTACTCACATGGCACTATAACCTGTTTAAAGACGAATCAATGAAATAGTCATCTTATAAGATTGGGTGCTTCTATTACCTAACTCCAGCCACACTTGCACAACCACCTAGACAAGTACCCCCAAAAAAAAAAAAATGCAAGCACTGAATAAGAAGTTGTGCTCTAATCAATACACCATTTTCTCCAACAAATACATTCATTACTTAATATGAAAATCATGACATTTTTGTATGATGCAAATAAAAAACATTTTGCAAGGTCGAGGTTTCCTTACTCCTTCATGTGATATGCAACAACTCCAAGTTCATTATAAACAAGTGGATCAGAAGGGCAAATTGTTTTAGCCTGCATGAAAAACTGAAGGGGGAAAATATAAATAAGATTTTGAAATTTCATTCATGAGTAGAAAGTGTTCTAATCACTCAATATTTCAGTGAGCAGACAAAAGAAAATTATTAACTTGCTTTTTTATTCAAACTTCAGAATATACAGCTCCAAAAGAGCAATGGACCAAGAAAGGTTTCAAAATATCAAGGAAGCAACAAGACAGACATGATTATACTTTGGGACAATGCATGAGGCTGAAAAATTTGTAAATGAAAGCAGAAACAAACTGGCAACTGGAAGATGCTATTAGATGAGGAATGAGGATAGCCTTAGGAGAAACCCTTTTGGGCATCATCATCTTTACCAGTTATGGGAGATGACAATAAGACATCTAACCCTACCAAAACTGTTTACAAAGGTGCTTTGCAAAGGATAAATTAAGAAATTGAAATTATTCTATGTGAAATATTTCGTGGAAAGAGCCAGCCTCTATGCCAGCTGTATGGAGCCAGATTTGATTCTCTTGAATTCTCGAATGCTTTTCTGTGGGCCCATATGGACAGGTGGCATGGGAGAGATAGAAGCTGTCAATATCTTTGATAGCTTTGAGTTTCTATGCCATTAGTTTCTATTTTCATTAGTTGTTATTTCTTTGTAATCTTATTCAGTCAATAGCTAGGCTAAGTAGGAGTTTCTATTTCCTTGTAGTTTCTATTTCTTTTGTTAGTTATTTTTTATAAAACTTTCTCAGCAGCCACGTTTCTCCCCACGCTATTGGGAGTTACTGCTAATGTAATTATGGAGTTTAATATAAATAAAGAGGATGGGCCACCAAAGGCCACACCTTGGTTGATTTAAACTTCTTGCTCTTCGAGAGTGGTGAACTGTGGTGATTCAGTCACTTCCTTGGTGGTGAAGCCTTGGAGGGAGGATGGTGATGCCCGACCGCAGGCCATAGGTGTGATACCTATTGGTCATATCTTTTCTTTCATTTCTCCATTATCTCTTGAGTTTGTTCTCTGTTCTACACTGTTCCAGAAAGCTTCCAGCAGTCTAGTTCCTACTGTGGGCATCCCTAGGTGACTTCTGACCATCCACTTTGCTATTACTTAGCCCACACTGATACTCAGTCTTGTCATATACTATTGGTCAGCAACCTAGTTTAAAATTCAGCCAATGGATTTTAAGATCCTGTCCACCAGTTTTGGATTTTTTTTTTTTTTTTTCCTGATAGGCAGGGAGGGAGTAGATAACAGCCAAAAGACTCAAACTCAAGAAATCCTGGTGAGCATGGGATTTTTGCACACCACAACTCACCAACTGCACTGGACAGTTGTTCTTTAAATTTGTAAACCAGTTTGGGTTGATACTAAACAATGTCATTCTCCTGCATCCCTAATACAATTCAACATAAATCTTGTGTTCATCTGATGAATGGTTAGTGAGTTATATCAGGTTTCTTTACTTACTATTTTTCTATTTTGTGACTTACTAATCTCCGTCCATGTCACTTTCTCATCATCAAACCATTTACTTCCTTTGATATTTTTGCCACTTAAGCAACCCCATAGGTTCTCTAGAATATCTAATTTTCACCTTCATCAGGTTCATCATTTTACAGTTCCATTTAATCAAATTTTTTTATATGTCTTGGTTCACTACAATTCTGTTTCTGTAGGTTTGTTAGTGTTGACTTGTTCAGCCTGCCACCACGTCACAGGTTTTCATAAGATCACTTCTATACCAAAACAAAGGCAGTCCTGCATCAATGTTCAGTAGCATCTATGATAAATATACATGAATGACTTCAGACATCCAACTCATCTGCGACAAGTGAATTGCAAAGTAAAGCTGTGTAACAAGCATGAAACTCACATCTTCAGCCATTTTAAAGCTGTGTGTTCGCATGCATTCCATTCCAATATATAGAGTTGGTAAATGGCACCTGGAATAAGAGAATAACAAGATTCAACCTGTAAACAGAACATTACAAGTGAAAAGAGGATTTTGAATGCTATAGCATGCAGAAATAATTGACAATCCAAAAAATTTCATATTGAAAGAACAATAACAATAAGAAGTTAAGCCTTGTACTAGTATCACTCTAGAGAGATTGCCTACTTTGTTATAATCTTGAATTCTTGATTCAGTTTCATACCTAAATAATCTGTAAACTGTATTAATTGACAAACCAAGACCCCAATTTTCCTTGAACCATATAATCCATGAGATTGACTTCAAGATTCCAGGAAAAGTTCCAGTTCATGCAGACGCAGCAATTATTACTTTGGAGACGACATGATACCTCCTTTTAATTATTGCAATAGCATTGTCATTTATTTTTTAAATGCAAGTTTGCCCCAGGAAAATAGGAAAGTTCCTGCTTGTGTTGTAGTGCATTGGAATTTTGCGGGGACTTTTCTATGTGTTGCTGTGCTGGGAAGGGGGTCTGGCAAAGGGGAGGACCACTGCGATTGGATCATTGGAGAATGATCCCTGTATTGCATATTAGAGAGAAAGAAATGCCCAGATTTTTTAACCTAAGAAGAGAATCTGGCCAAAGAAGTAAGGAAAACAATAAGAATGATATATGGTTGGTTTTTGTGTTGCCAGATTTAAAGGGCCAAAACACTAAAAAGAATTAGGGAGTTTGGGAGATGGCTGAGAAAGATAAGGGGTAGAGTCCCTTCGTGGACTGATTACTGTAGCACAGAATCCTAAGTATAGAGGGATGCTTTCCGTTTGAATTAATACAATATTTACCTTGCTTAAAAAAAATAAAAAAAAATAAATAGAACGCTCAGAGGATATATCAGGACTAGCTTCTCCCTGAAAGAACATTGTTTAACTCTCACACATCTTTACTCCTCCCAAGTTTTTTCTCTCTTGTTCTCTCCTCACAAATAAGGTAGTAAACTTTAAAGCCAGCATTTTATGGATGATGAATTAATTCAAACAATGTGCTGATGGCCTAAGGCAGCTTGGAGGCTGCAGCCACAGGAAAAATACAGCAAGAAGCCTTCCAATCATGTATGAAAAAGAAATGTTAAAAGTCCAGGCCCCAAGAGTTGTCATTTTCTTTAAGCCATGGGGTAAGATGTAATTTAAATTTCATCTATATTTTTTTAGTCGGTTACTACTTGTAAAGTCTAGAGGTCCCAGGGTTATTTATCCTGTCCTGTTTACAGTAAGGGAATTCCAGTCTTTGTCATAAAAGAAAGGGAAAAAAAAAAAAAGCATAATTAGACTGGTTGTTTGCTGGTCATCCACTAATCTTAAAACCCTAGGCAGAACCTAAGAAATTCGAGGCAATCTAGATAAAATGAGCATTCCTCAATTCTCAACAAAATGAAGGTTACAGACAGTTAATAGAGATCTCAAACCATAAAGCTTACTCCAGGTTAAATTTGAATTACTAATACACAATTCATATATTGGACTTCCACGTTATCAAAATGATGACCAAAGTTTTCCATTATTATACTTATGACCAAGGATTAAAGTATCGGTATCGGTCGCCATATCGGTCGGCCAAAATTAAGATACATATCGGAGGGTATCGTACCGTATCGGAGATACGCTAAAGATATGCATATAAATGGATAGGAAACACTTATATAAACACTTTTGCATAAAAAATTTGTTAAAAAAAACTATTGATAACATGTATTATACATAAACACTAAATTGAGGGTATCGCACCAAGAATTCAAGGTTTGTAATTGTCCCAACCTTGATTTCCACTTTAGTTAAAGAGAAATATGGCTGGTAGCAACTTTGGAACAAAAGCCCCTTAAAAAATCGTGTTTTTCTGAAGAAAAAATACCCACCTTGGCTATTATATGACCGTAGATATGTGTATCAGTACGTATCGTACCGCATCGATATGCACCAGTCAATACATACCGAAACGTACATTTCACCTCGATTTTATATTTTCCATAGAGTATTGGTACGTATCGGTGTATATCGGTGTGTATCGTATCATATCGGTGTGTATCGGTGGTGCATTGGTGCGTATCGGTATGTATCGTAGGATATATATCGATACGAAAGGATTTAAAAATTTCATGTATCGTACCGGTGTGTATCGTATCGGTCAACTAAATTTAAGATATGTAACGGAGGGTATCGTATCGGTATCGGAGATACTTTAAACCCTGCTTATGACAACCAAAAGAGGGCACAACGACGTGAGTAAAATAGTGCCAACATAGTAAATTACCCAGGAAACATACGAGCTGCAGTCCGATAAGCCAACATTGCCTGATCTCCCTCTTCTTGAGCAGCATAAGCATTACCATATCCTATCCAAGCGGGAGCAAATGTTCCATCCATATTCGTAGCCTTGCTGCAGAATTAACATCTTAGCCAACAAGAAAAATAATGACACATTTACTGCGTTACAAAACTAAGGTGATCAAGTCAAGTATATAATGGATATGTTGACAAATTAACTACAATGTAGAAATCAAGAGCACATCTAGGTACAAGCCTACAAGATGTCAAGATCAGATGCATGAGGAATAGCAACACACAAAACTAAGATGGCCATGCATCAAACAGTTCAAAATCACAACCACAAACACTCTTGAAAAAAAAAAAATACATTGGGGGATGGGGAAAGAAATACAGTAAATCAAAAAATTGCCGGTTTTGTGGGTTTTTTGTGAAAAAATTGTTTTTGGCTGAAAAATTGTTAGAGAGAGATATAAAGGTTTCTCAGAGTCATCTCATGCACTTCATGTTCAATAGGTATCCCATAACCAGTAAACCATTTCAGCTTCCTGAAGTCACATCAATCATTAAACACTAAGAACCTGTCACTTTCTGCGATTGTACCATGGCGAAAAGAAGTTGTAAACCTAGCAATAACACAATATAATAAACAAACTCCCAAATTACAATCAGACTTTATATAGAAATTCAAGATGAGTAGAGACTTTGGAAGAGCTGCAGGTTTTTATCCACTTCACACCAAATGCCTGGATGAATGAGCAGATGATAATATATGTAGACATATGGACAGACTAACATGTGACCTCAGTACCCAAATAAAAAACTAAAACTGAAAGTTAAGACATGATAGACTAATACATCCTTGAAAGTGCGTCAATTATTACCTGAAATAATGCCGTGACTGATCATACTTTTTGATACAATAGTAATAGCAACCAACAGCAAACCATGATAAAGCCCTAAAAACAAGAAAAGAAGTCTTCATCAGCTAATGACATATTTTTAGGAACCCAGAGACCAAAACTTTAAAAAGAAACATATCAAATCTATAACACCACAATTCAATAACCACTTTCTAGCCATACTCTGTAAACAGAGAAACACTGGAAATATAGTATAATAAGAGAAACAACCATAGTGATGAGGCACACTGGAATGTTCTCTCTTTATGTTCACTGTTTCTGTTAGAACTTATTCAAAAGAGAGGGAGCCTTCAACGTTAAAGGCAATTTGTGATATACAAGCAGCAACAAGCCTTCCGCAAGGAAGAAATGTACCAACAGGGAGATTTGCAGAGCAGCTTGCAGGGAATTCTTGCTAAGGTGGTTAATAGAGAGCATCTCCCTAGAATTAATGGTAAATTTCTTTTGCTGAATAACAGGTTATTCATCCAACCATACGACAACAAAACATAAAAGCATTATATTACTTCAAAATTTATTACAAATAAATTTTATTCCATACAATTACAATAAAGGGCAGGTTGGAAAGTTACACCCTGTATTGCTCCTTTACCCAAGTGTCTTCTCAAGATCACCTTCCACTTTCCTCAGTTATAAATTCCTTCCCACTCTACAAATTTCAGTGTGATCCTTCTTTTTCTAATCACACCATCTAACATGATTTATAAAAATTAGTGTGATACTCAAAGCTGTAACATTTCTGTTTCTTGTTTTTTTTTGGCCCGTTTGGGTACTTTCACTTGGCTTGCCTTCTTGGCTGCTGTGTTGTATTATGTTCTTTTGCTTATGACAACTTTCCATTTACCAAAAGATAAAAACTCTATAGTCGTAAAACTTACGAGTCATACTATGAAATTATGGGAGAGAGTATTTGAAACTCGCCTAACACAAGAAACTAATATGACAGATAACCAATTTGTTTTTATGCAGGAAGATCAACTACATAAGTTATTTATTTACTTGGAGACTCGTGGAACGATTTAGAGAAATAATGATGCAATCAGGGATGAGCCCACCCAACTAATAAATATCTCAATTGAAGTGCACAATGAAAGTTCTGTAAATAGATGGGAGTAAAGTCTAAGAGATGGGAACAAAGGGGAAAGGTGACATATAAGGTGGGAAGGGGCAAACTTGGAATCTGAAAACAATTTAATGGCAAGGTGTAAAAAAAAGAAGGGCAATATCGAAGTGAGGGTTAGAGAAAAAAAAATCGAATCAGGAAAGGGCTACTATCTTCCACCTCCAGCCTAAGCAAGGAGGCAGAAAACCAGTAGCTTTGTGAAGGAGAGAACTCCTTCACTAGAGTTCTAATGGTTCTGCAATTTTGGAGCAAGGATCTCTACCCCAAGCGCTATTGATTCCATGTGGTAGTTACTCGATACAGCAGCCAACAAACCAAAGGAAATTTTTAAAAAATAGGCTGGCTGATGGATCCTTCGAGTGACCAGCAGTGAGGCTTCTGGTGAGACCAGAGGACGAGACACCTCTACAATTCAGATTAACTCTGGTTCTTCTCTGAACACAGTGAGGTGATCAGAAACAAAAGAAGGGAAAAATGCAAGTTGGTTTTACGATAGGTAGAACAAAAACATAATCTATGGTGTGTAAGTTTAGTAACAATAGGACTGATAATGAGGTGGAGAAATTGATGATGGGGAGATACCGCAATGTGATTATTTTAGGTACCTGAGCTAAATCATAAATAAAGGAAAAAGAGAGGATGATGTTGCACAAAGTTGATACGTAAGGATTGTAAGGTTATACTAGGAGAGAGCCTAACATCTCAACATAGATTGTGGATCTTGGATATGTGCCTCAATGTGACGAAGCATAAGCCAAAGAAACATGTATGCCCTAAGATAAGGTGGTGGAGATTGAAAGGAGATTCTGTAAGGTCTTTTACTGATAAAGTGTTGAAGTAGGGAACATAGTTGTCACGACGTCATATCGATCCAAGGCGGTGGAGGGGTGGCTAATCGATTTGGCGATGAATCGCCCATTATGGCGTTGCCATGGCGGTCAAATCGCCCATGTATCATTTTTTATTTTCCCTATTTTCTAAAGTTATTTAGCATGCTACAAGCCTACAATATATACCCTATGACATATAAAACCAACATTAAGCGACATCAAATCATCAAAAATCAACACAGCCCTATCAAAATCACCCTGCATTTTACAAAAAATCGACCGCCTAGTGAATCAAGCGTGACCTGGCTTCCATGGCGGTGCCATGGTGACGCCTATCAACCAATGGCGACCTCCATTTGTGAGTCACGTAAATCGTAGCACTGCCATGAACTTTTTTTTCCGCCAGGACTCCAAATCGCAGCCTTAGCGACGCTTAGGCGACGCCATGACAACTATGATAGGGAAAGTGGGACTTTAAAGGATATGCTAACACAATGTGGAATGAAATGACGGACTGCATTAAGAAAGTTGATAAAGAGGTTCTAGGGGTCTCTAAGGGTACTCAGCTAATCCCTAGAGAGACTTGGTAGTGGGATAAGGAAGTACAAGTAGCCCTTAAGCTTAAGAAAGGCAGTTTTAAGATTTTGCGAAGGACTAGGGCATTTGAAGATCATGAAAAGTATAAGATCGCTAGAAACGAGGCTAAGAAAGATAGTGAGGAAAGCACAAGCAAAGAAATATGAGGACTTCTTGTATGACAATCTAAATACTAAATAAGAGGAAAAAGCTATTCATAAGATACCTAAAATTCGCAACAGAAAGACCAGCGATCTTGATAATGTCTGATGTATTAAGAGCAATGATGGGAGAGTTTTTGTAAAGGATGAAGGCATCAACAAGCGATGGGCTGCGTATTTTTGCGACTCGCTAAATGGTGACAACACTCGGCGGAGTAATGGGAGTACACATCATAACAGCACACATCATAGACATGTTAGAAAAATAAGAGTGACAGAAGTTAAAGAAACTCCAGTCTACAAAAGTAAAGGCGATATACAAAGTTGTAATAACTATAGAGGCCTTTTCTAGGTCAATGAACACCATATGAAGATCCTTCTTGTAGGATCTAGATTCTTCCATGAGCTTCCGTAAAAGGTAGATCGCCTCCGTCGTGGATCTCCCAGGCATAAAACCAAATTGGTTCCTCGAGGCATTAGTTTCATTTATAATGCGGACTTCGATGATTTTCTACCATAATTTCATAGCATGACTCATAAGTTTGATAGAGTCCCCAAAGAACTAATTTGGCATGCTTTGGAAAAAAAAAGGTGGGGTGTAATGTAGAAGTAGATTACACAAGGCAACCACCCCCAATGTATTACGCCCCAAAAAAATCAAATAGGACTTGCTAACTAGCCTTGACAGAAATCAGAAGTAGAAACAGAAAACAATGGAACAAGGATCAGAAATAACCCCCCAAAGAACTACTAATTAAAATAAAGAACAAGCAGTAGCAATAACCAGCCAAAGACTCAAACCCTAGGAGAAAGAAGGACCTGCAGCTAGGGGTTTGGAGGGATACCTGCGGCTAGAGTTAGGCTGCTCAGGTGGTTCAAACTAGGGTCAATTGTAGGCCCTAGTGTGAGGAACAAAACGTCCAAAGATGAATGGATTCTGTCGGATGATGTAGGAGAACTGCAGTTTCTTGATTTCAGAGCCTGGAGAGAAACTAGAGAGATTTTCCAAGAACCGCAGCTGGACTTATTGGATGGACTTCAGATGAGGATCGAGTGATCCTTGGGCAGCCTAGAACACACCCTGAAAAGGGCCTGCAAATCAGAACTCAGATGTGGAAAATATGGGGGATCGATCTTCTTAAAAACCCTCACGTGTTGCTGGTCGATCTTAGCTTTAAGGACCATTAACAGAATCTGAAACTCACTCCTTGAATCTTACAGCAAACAAGAACTAATAACAGAGAATTAAAGCAAGAGAAAGAAAGAAGAAGACAAGAGAGTCATGGGTGGGATTGGCTATCTCGGCCCGGGCATCTCACCCACAGCTATCTCGATTGTTTAGAAGCAATTGACTGCAATTCTTTGTTTATTCAATTGTGATTTTCTGAGTACAGCAGCTCCTTTTTAAATAGAGGGCAGAAGTTACAATAATAGCAGTCATACTCTAACTAGGAGTTGATGGAGGGCCAGTAAGGGTAGGGAAGAAATCCCTGAGATGGGTCTCAGAGTTGTAGGGGAGAGGGAGAAATCGCACAAAGAAAGGGGGGGGAAGGAGATGCCCACAGGCTTCACAAACACTCAAAAGTCAATTCATCTTTTCAATCTCTAATTTTGTCCACCGGTTACAACCAATATATAGGGAAAATAAAAGACAAAATTAGAAACCAATTGAAATAAGGAAACTACCATAACTAAGCAAACCGACTCTACTAAGACTCTAAATTGAATGTGAACCCAACTTGCTAAAATAAAATGAATAAAATCAAATAAAAGCCAACCTTCCTAAATAAAGTAAATTTCTAAAATCCTACTAGACTAAGGACTCAATATGGATCCGGTTCATCTCTCGGTAGATACCCAGATGCGTATCTACATCAGGAGTTGTACTCCTATTAGGAATTAACATAGAATCCTAGACAACTTAGGAACTAATTAGTTACTAACTACTAGCCACTTACAGCCTTATTACATAAATCGATGAGCCCAATGGGCCTTTATTAACTAATGACTAAATTAAATTAAACACTTAAGTGGACTGACTTAAGTGGATTGATGGCCCTACTTGGGCTAGGCTTTCTTCTAGCGATAGCTCAGCCCATAGCTGGAATCTACATCAAGGTGGCTAGTATGTATGTGGACATAATTAAAGACATGTACAAGAACATTGTGACTAGTGTGAGATCGATGGGAGATCATGTTAGTGAGTTCCCAATTACTATTGAAGGATCCACTTTAAATCTATTTGTTTACACTCATCATGGATGATTTAACCAAGACCATTCAAGGGAAGGTTCCATGGTATATGCTTTTGCTGATGATATCGTTTTGGTGGATGAGAAAGTGGAAGGGATTAATGATAAGTAGGAATTATGGAGATCTACCTTGGAATCAAGAGGTCTTAAGCTAAGAAAAACAAAGACGAAGTATATGGTTTGTACCTTTAGTAGCTCAAGGACAGATATTGATGTGGTGAAGCTTAAAGAGCAAGAGATCTTGGAAAGCGACTATTCTAGATATTTGGGGTCTACTATTAGCAAGGATGGTGAGATAGATGATAATGTCTCCCAAAGAATTAAAGCAAAATGGTTGAAGTGGAGATATACATCTTCAGTGTTGTGTGATCGACTCATTCCCCTCAAGCTTAAAAGGAAGGTTTACAGGACGGCCGTAAGACCGGCTATCTTGTATGGGGCGGAATGCTAAACAGTCAAGAAGCATAACATAGATAAGTTAAGTGTAGCAGAGATGTATATGTTGAGATGGATGTGCGAAAAAACTAAGATAGTTGGAGTGAGAAATGACAGGGTAAGAGCTGAGTTAGGAGTGGCCCCAATTCAGGACAACCTCTAAGAATGCCGCTCAAGGTGGTATGACCATGTTCAAAGGAGGCTTGAGGATGCTCCAGTTCGAAGGAGCGATCAAATCCAGTGGAAAGGAGCTAGTAGAGCAAGGGCAAGCCTAAAATAATCATTGATGAGTTGGAAAGGAAAGACATGCAAAAGCTTGGTCTTAACCATAGTAAGTTCGGGAACGGATACATACGGCAATTAAATGGACCATACGATAATAATACGTTTCAAAAAATCCGGTACAATAAAATACGTACGGCAATGATACAGTACATGTGTAATACGATTGCTCTGTAAAAATACGGGAGCAAAAACACGGGACTAGACATGATTGTTTGAAACTAAATTCTAATCTCCCATGCTTTTATGGATACTAAATGATGCGGATTCGGGTTCCAAGGATTGAAATCGGATCGCTTAGGGCACACTAAATAACCAAATAGTTCACTTTAGACAAGACCAGGGGTAATATTGTAATTTCTGGTACAATTTAAACCCCTTTTAGAGTGAAATAAGTGAATAGGGACTTAACAGGAATTAAATCCAAAGAGAATGATCAATTCTAAAAATAAAAATGATAGTGGGGTTAAGCTGAAATAAAACCAGGAGTGGGGTCATTTTGCAAACTAATAAAGAGGGGTGTCTTTAATAAAGAATTCAAAAGTTGGAGGGACTTACTTGTAATAACCAGAATTAATGTGTATAAACAAAGTTTTCTTCTTCCTCACGATACTAACCAGCAAAGGCGGAAGAACCAGGGAAAACGAAAGAGGAGAGAACTCCTTGAATGCTTCTCGGTTTGGTCTGGAATTTCTGGAGGCAGTTAAAGCTTCAGTCCAAGCAATCCAATAGTGAGAGAGATCGAAGGACCTAAACCAGATCTGGGCAGAGAAGGGTTTCACAAGCAAGAAGGAAATTTCCTGCCATTGCTTCAACAGGCCTTGGATGGCTCTGCAATTCTGGTCGAAGGGCCCCCTAGTGGTCCTTAAGAAACCCTCCAAAGGGCTTGTGTTTTGGCTGATCGGTTGGAGAGTTCCAGCCAAGGTCGACTGTAGCTCCAACCCTGATAATGGAGATCGATCTTGGGCCTATACCTGTATTTCAACCTGAACTGGGCGGCTGGTCTTGGATCGTCAATCACACTCCTACTTACTCTTAAGTCACTCTCTTTCAAAAACTAAACAGAAAATAAAGAGGGAAGAAGAAGAAGAAGATAAGGAAAATCAGAAGAGGAGGAAAAGAGGGTCGGCAGCCATTGTTCAACCAATACCTAATTTCTCAAATTCATTCCAAAAATCTGTCTATTACTAGTGTATTACATAGCTTATAAAAGAAAACCAAAGCAATAAAATTGGGAGTTCACTAAAATGGAAACTAAACTAATTGGCAACTAAAATAAAAATTCAATCTAAATAAAATTACTACCAACTAATTCTAGCTTTAAAAATGGAAAGTAAATAAAAGATATCCTAAATCCATCGGCAAATTGCATCACTAAAATCCATTCTGGTTTTTCAATTTGAAATCATTCCCCATTCTTTTGGATTTCCACATTTAATATTAATTAAATTTAACCCCTATAGAGGGTATGGTAGAAAGAACTAAGAGAGAATCAAACTTCATCTCATCTCATAACTTTTACATGTTCTCTTCTTCTTCTTGGTACGAAAACAAGGCTTAAGAAGATGGAGAATAAGTATTTGCAATCTTTCATCCCAAAGATGCTCTTGGATTTTCTTGAAATTCCATGGGGGATACAATCTAGGACCGGTCACGGATCAATTTTGAGGCTCAAGAACCTCCTCCCTTCAACTCCTTTGATTTCTCAGATGCAGTATTGCAAGAACATAGGGAGGAGAACACCGTGACATTTCCCTCTTTCTAATTCTTCACATTGTCCAATTGCAACTATGTTTATAAATAATTGTTGGTGCAATTGTATGCTAAATTTCCTAGAAAGGTTTTCATTTGGCCCTTGGCCATCTTTGTCCATGTGAGTCATCTCTTTTGAATCTTTCTTGCTTCTCGTTAAAAATTATTTGCAGGTGCAATCACCCTCGATTGGATTTTCAACTACCAATGGGAAGAGAAACGGATAAGAGGAAGGGTTAATTGGGTTTTCAACAATCAATGGGAAGAGAAATGGAGAAGATAATGGGAGCAGGGGGTATTATTGATGTCTTAGCTATCGCCCTCGGTCGCTGGCCGCCGAGAACTGAGATGGAGAAGGGGTCACTGGGGCAAGGGTTCCTCCTTTGTTTTGGTTTACTTAGATGAGGGAAGAAGGGTTACAGTTTCGATTGACTAGGGTTCCTGATAGAAGACAGGGGTCGGGAATCGAGATTTGGCCCATTTGGGTTAATCTTTTTTTTTTTAACCCAAAAGTTTTATTAAGTATGTAACGTATTATTCGTGTATAATACGTTCATCTTTAAAATATGCGTATTAAATGATTTTTTTGGATTGATACGCAAAATTACGATCTTTTAAAATTAAACATTCGAATACGTGAATTATACGCGTATTTACTAACTATGGTCTTAACTCTAGTATGACATCAAGTAGAGCTATTTGGAGGACAAAGATCCATGTGGCAGACTGTGTTTAGTGAGATGACCCGGACATGCTGCATTGTCTAATTTCTTTTCTTGAGCACTCCCCCCCCCCTTTTTCTCTCTTCTACATCATATCTTTTCCTTTGACTAATCCATGTAGCCGACCCCATTAGGGAAAAATCAGAATTGTTGTTGTTGTTGTTGGTGTTGGTGTTGTTGTTTTGTTGCACAAAGAATTAATATATGATGGATGAAGTGAAGATGTGCATCCAGAGTGTTGTGTGATCGATGAATTCCTTAAAGTTAAAAGGAAAATTTTATAAGACAGTCATGCGACTGAAAATGATGTATGGAGCTAAATGTTAGGCAATAAAGAAACACCATATAGATAAACCCATGTGTATCTGAGATGAGGATGTTGAGATGGATGACTGATAACACTATAAAGCATAAAATCAGGAATGAACCAACTAAAGTTAGATTAGCTTTACTACAATACATGATAAGTTGAGAGAAAGTCGTTTAAGATGGCATGGACAGGTGCAACGAAGACCTTTAGATATTTAGTCTAAAAGAGTGATTTGATTCAGATCAAAGGAGCGAAAAGAGCTAGGGGTAGACCTAACATGACACTAGGAGAACTGATGAGGAAAGCCTATGCATAGCTTAGGGGAAAGAATCCATATAGCCGACCCCATTTAGTAACGATAAGGCTGAGTTGATTTGTATATCATCTTACATGAGAAAAATTCCATCAAATTGGCAGCAAATTTTTCTTCACCAGAAAAGCTTATAAATATATATATATATATATCAACATGTTAAAAAGAAAGAGTCGACGGATACAAACTACAAAGATAATTAGCCCATTCCCATTAAAGTTGCATATATGAGAGAGCAATTATCATAATATTATCCTGGCGGATACCGTCCCTACAGAAGCAAGCACAGCAGATGGGAACTTTTTCAAGTAGAGGGATTATTATGCAAATTAAGACTCATACTTGCCAAATCCCCCCCCCCAAAGTAAGATAAATGACAACTTTCATCAATTCAAAAGTTAAAAAAATAAAAAAAATACTAAGGGCCTGCATGATAACCATTTCGCTTCTCCATTTCTCAAATTTTTTTGTTTCAAGGAACAAAAAATGAATAGAAATCTATTTACGAACGCCGATTCATTTTTTTGTTCCCGGAAATAAACTAGGACCAAAATGCTGCTGGGTTTTTTTTTTTTTTTTTTTTTTTTTTTAGTCACTTCTCTATCCCATAAATAAGAGGGAGAAATAGGGGGTTGCACTTTAATGAGCACATGTTTACTTTGAGAAGTAATTTCATGTTAAAAATAGAACACAAGCAATACAACTTCAACCACCACCCCCACCACTGCCACACCACCATTCCTCCACAGCCACCACCACCACCACTGCCTATGCCAAAAATTTGGGTATTGAACGACATTTTGTAAATTTATACAAGTTCCATACACTAAAAGTAATGTGTGCTTAAAAAACACATCTCTATATCTTTTCTAGCCCAGAAATAGAAATTACTACACATTAGCAAATGCCTTTTTTCCCATATATATGGCCCAGAAATTTAGCACAGAAATAGAATGGTTATCATGCAAGCCCTAATACAATAGTGTAACAACTCCAAAAGGGGGGGGGGGGGACTAGTACAATTCAACAATAATTGGCGTATTAAACTTTCAACACCGATGCTTTTATCATCAAAACAAATAAAATATCGAAAGACAAAAGGAAAAATGTCAGTATTCCATCAGAATTGCAAATGGTCAAAGCATCTTGATAGGTGAATTTCATGGCAAAACCACTCAATGCCAACTAACTTTTCAACTCACAAGCATGTCTGGACAAACAAAAATAGAGGTGCACAGACACTCACTTTTTAGGATGGTCCTTTGTTAGACTGGATGCCATAAGATAGAGCTCATTTGCATGGCCAAGCTCCATAGCAGCAGCTAAATGCACCAAAGTACATTTCAAATGGAAGGGATCTCTTTCAAGTAGTCTGAAAAATGGCATGAAGCAGAAAGTTTCATGAATCCCATCTTATCACATACAAATTTGTATTGCTTCCTGTTTTCCATCCATATACAACTTACATTTTAGTCAGTTCAAAGCATTTTTGATATTCTCCACATTGATGGTAGTATTCAGCTTTGCAGGCCAACAGATCTGTGTTGTTCTTCAGTGTGCAAGTGACTGAGGCATTCGGAGAGTTAATATCACAATTTTCTTTCTCCAGTTCTTTGAACTTTGCTTCTACGACATTTTCCTTGCCATACTGGATAACCAAAAAGGAAAGAGGTTGCTCAACAATCAAAAAGGCAGCACATGTACAAGAAGCACTCATACCATTAGACTCATGTTTGAAGACATGAGAAGGCTTACAACCATTAACATTTCCACTCTTGCATAAATACATCATGAAGTCAAAGTGCGCTTACCTTCGTTATTAAACATGAATAGAAAGATGCAAGCCATCCATCTTCAGGACCAAAATGCAATGATGACAGAAGACTTGTTTCTGTATTAATAAAAACCAACCACGTCAAGTATTGAGTCTCATAAGCTAAACAATGGTTATGCAGGCGTACCAGCTCTTGCCAATACTCTTACCCAGGAAAGAGGGGGGGGGAAGCCAAGGGATAACACGAATCTTGGATAAAGTCATGGAAAACTTGCATAAACTATTAAAATAAAGTAGAAAATAGAAGAAATAGAATGAAACAAAAAAAGACAAGCACAATAGTACCAAGGGTTCCCAAGAAATCACACTTTCAAAGCAGAGGATCATTCTCAAAAGCAATAGCAAAACATACAATTTATCATCATATCTTACAGTACAATAAGCATCCATATATAGACTATGGAATCCTAACCTTTTTTTTTTTCTTTTTGGGGTGAATATTAAATGTATAAAAAGAAGGGAGAGGGAGAATATAGCCCCAAAGGAAAAATTACAAACCCAACAAGGGTAACAAACCCCATAAAGGACTACAACCAAGGCCCACATGGGCTCCAAGACTCAAAAACATGTCACTAACACGCCCATTATAACTGAAAGCCCACCCGGCTATAGACAAAACAAGGAAGCTCATTACAAGCAAGGGCAACCAAGTAAAATCCAATTAGTGTTCCACAAACCCTAACAACCTATCTCATCTCCTCATCTTCTCAGCCGCCAAGAGAGCACCGCCGTTAAGAGGGAAGCCATGGTGGAGGTGCGCTGGCCTTCCGGAGGGCCACGGCCAAGCAGGCAGCCGGCTGAGCGGAGGTGATAACCACGATGGAGGGTGTCGGCCTTGCGAAGGGCAATGCCAAAGCGGATGCCGTCCAAGCATAGATGGTGGCCTAACAGGCTCCTGGTCATGCAGCTAGCAGAAAATCGGTGTCAGTCTAGCGAGCTAGGCACTTCGAGCAGTGGCTGGCCTTGCAGGGCTGGCTGGCAACCAAGCAGCACCGGTGCAAGACAGCAATTGGGGAGAGAGCAGGTGAACGGGACTGACTGGAGGCGTCAAGGCTGCTGGCTCAGTGAGAAATCAAACGAGCCTAGACAGGCCTAACGAGGATGGTGACCTACGGGCTGGTGGCCAAGTTGCAACTCCAACCGACGATGCTCCAACCAAAGATGAAGAAGCAGAGAAAGGGAGGTAAGGAAGTAGAAGAGAGAATTTATGTCCAAACTAAATTTAGCCATAAAAGTACAAGATAATAAAAACCCTTAACATTTTGTTTGGACATAAATTAGCAAACCAAAACGATGCTCAAATCTACTCAATTATCAACACCAGAATACAGAAAATATATGATTGCTACCAAGAATAAAATAAATCCCAACAATTGGAAATCTCCGCTCCACATCAAAAGGACATTTCTGTGACATGAGGGAAACATTTATGTGTAACATATTGCAAGTTTTTCAAGAAGTGCTATCAAGCATTGTCTTGACACTGCTAGTAGTTTTGCTACTAAGAGTAACAAAACCTTTGGGGAAATTTTACAAGACTTGAAATAATGAAAAATTGAGGGAAATGTGAATTATTAAAAAAAAAAAACAAAACAAAACAAAACAAAAAACAAAAAAACAAAATTTATCTTCGCTGAATAAATGTTAAATTATTTCTTACGATCCATAAACTAAAATACCTATGCATGACTAATAAGAGATGTTAAGGGTACCAAGGTCTTGAAGTAGTCAACTTCTTTAAGCATACCAAATACAATACTGCTTCCTCACATGGTTATACTAAGCCTAGATTATCATGTCATGATACCATGTTTTATACTCGTTGGCATAATGATGAAAATTTTAGCAACGGTTTGGTATCCAACGCACACCATCACTATCAGATACACCATATGGCCATGGATGTAGATGTGCTTGAACATTTAATATGGACATTTAGGCTGCATTTGGTAGTCATCCAAAAAAAGGTCTGGCATTTTTTTCGTTTTACGGGATCATCCGTTTGGTACACGGTTCGTTTTTCTGTTTTTCTTAAAACCACCGGGTTAAAAAAAAGGCAAAAACGAGAAGTTTCATTCCAAAATGGAATTTTGACACAGAAATGGAAATTTCTGGTTTTGACACGAAAAGTCGTTTCTAGAACAAAATGAGTACCAAATGCAGCCTATGTCCATATCTAATCCATGCCCCTACTTTGGATGTTTAGATATTACCATTCCCACTGATTTTTTAGTCCTATGCATTAACCAAACTAAGTTACCAACATGACTAGAAGATGACCAGAAAAAGACCACTACTTTGCCTATAATGTGACCTCAACTTGAAATATTCTAAAGTTAAATTAAGTGGGATAGGAAGCTGGCAGGACAATCCTTCAAGCCATTTCAACACTGTCAACCTGTCTGCCATGTGGCAACATATTAGGAAGGGTACATATAATTTTTTTTTTTAATATGTAGCAACATTCACTGGAGCTCAAACCTTGTCAACAAGTCAACCATGTCGTCACCTAGTCATGTGATTGTCAGTTCAATATGGCATTTCACAAGTCAGAATAATGCTTTAGAAATTGTTTGGAATGGTCAATTCACTTTAAAGCATATGCACCACTACAGGAACAAGGAGGAGAAACCTTACACACGAAGGGGCCACACTGTTGAGAATCCTGAGATGGGCCACTAAATTCAAAACGAAGCCAATCCATAGAATTTCCACATCAATCCAATGGTCAGAACAATCAAGTCATCAATCCACTAGGTATATATAGCTGACAGTACAAGAAATATTTCCTACAGTGATAACGTGAGTCTTTGTTCTTTTAATTAACCTAAATTGATTTTTTTCCACATATATGCAGGAAATGTCTTCTATGTGACCCCATCAATGCAAGATTTCCTTTATGGCTCATTTACTTGAACCCAATGAAGGCCTAATCTGACCCATCCATTTGTTGGATAGATAGGGCACCCTCTGGTTCATAATGTGACAAATTTCGAGCACCATGGCATCCATAAAGCCAACCATGAAATGAACTTTTCCCAATATAGTTTCAGCCAATAAATCTCTCCCTTCAATTTTTGGGTGGCGGCTTTTTTTTTTTTTTTTTTTTTTTTTTTTGCGGGGGAGGTGGGGCGGATGTGCTTACAACTGAAACCTCCACCCTTATGCACCCCCTCAAGATGAAGACAGGATTTGATTGCAAGACACAGTGACAACATGCCATCATCCTTACCAGCTGCTCTAGCTGGCATTTCATTCTGCTGTTAAACTGATCTGTCCAGTACTGCATTTTGATCCATATCTCAAAACCTTACATAACCACATGGAAAAATGTGTTTCGTCTGAAAATTACCACATATACATATGGTGGTGTATTGATCCGAACAAGCCCATAAAATTTGAGCCCCAACTATGCAGCCATGTGGCACATATTTAGGGCCATCAAAGCACTACTGATTCTTCTTTCGCAAAGTTTGTGCTTCCCCTTATCCTCTCTCCTTTCTATTATCCACCATCCTTTGGTGCATGAGTCACTCGTGATATGTGTGTGCTAACCAATTCATGAAGAAGAAAAAAACAATTCATATGGCCACCCAATAGGAAATTTTCTGGGGAACTTCAGACCATGTGATGAAAAACATAAAATTCATTCAGTCATATGTTTCTAACATACTGCATAAACTAAGGCTGGAAGTTTACCTTCCTCGCAAGTCAGCATGTGATTGTCGATAAGGCATTCCAAAGCCTGAAATAAAATGTTAAGAGATATCATAATGAGATACAATTTCACAGATCTATTACCGTTTCTAAGAGAACAACAGAAAACGCAGGGAAGGAGAGAGAGAGAGAGAGAGAGGGGGATCCACTAAAAGAGAGAACAGGTTTTGGAAAAACAAGTTGTCCAACAAATTAGAACACATATTATCATCTTGCGGTGCAACCATGGAAATAGTCAATTAAGGAAGTTGAGGGAGTTACAGCAACCCCGCCTGTTCTATAGATACAGGTTCATGCAACATGACATTATATCATGGGCGAGGGAATTAACAGAATAAGTTATGGTATTACACACCTCATAACATAATGGATCAGCCTTGAGAGCAGCTTTGTACCTAAAAAAAAATCACGAGGGAACGAAAGTGTATGAGCTCTTCCACCAATAAAGAACGTGGTCTCGCTTAATGTTGTGAGGAAACAAAAATTAAAATAAGCACATGCTTTAAAAGAAAAAAAAAATAACTTCTAAATTCAGAATTCAGAATTCGATAATGGGACAAAGACATCTGAAGTGAAGGTCTTCAAGCTAAGAATTAGAAGATTGAACAGATAGCATTAACCAGGTCAGAGGTCAGAGGTCAGAGGTCAAAAGTCAAGGACCAACAGAAGCTGTAAAAAGCAGAAGGCAGGGAAAAGGTTCAATCCCCCCCTCCTTCTTTCTTCTTTTTTTCTATTGGCAAGGGAAGACAGAGAAGGGAGAAAACATTATATTTCTGTAAAGATAAATAATCTTGAGCAGACATAATCTTGAGTTGAAAATCAATCAAATTGACCAGATAATTTGAATCTCCCCTTCACGTGTAGCGGTACTCAAAGACAAATTTTTCAACAACCACCACCATAAAGAATCACATAACCAAGAGCACCGCAACAAAATAATTTCCAATCTCCCCCTTACGGTAGCAAATCTAAAAAAATAACTCCAATTACCATGCATGCAATTACCAATTTTCAAAAAAGTGTAAACTCCAAATCAAGGTGATCCTGAGCCCATCAAAACAATAACTTGGTACAAAATAATAACTTGCCACATATATATACCCAATGGCACTTATATAACTAATCCATCAATTTTAGGTTAAAAATGCCCAGAAATTGAAATTTGCAAAAAGGAATCACTCTTGTAGTTAATCAAGAGTTCCAAAGTGGGATGACAATTTGGTAAAAAAAGGGAACCTCAATTAAAATCACAATCGAAGGTCAAAGGGTAAACTAAAAAGTGACTAAAACATAATGGCAACTAGTAATAAAAAGGAGAAAGGAGGGGTAACATGGGACATCAGATAAAGACAAAACGAGATTGTGGAAACTTAAGATAAGTAAAAGACAAAAAATATGGTGACCTGGAAGATAGGTCTTAAAATCAAGAAATAACGTGACTTTTTGTATTTTTTAGAGTCACACACTCACGCTACCATCATGATTCGAGAACCAAAAACGAGAAAAAGGAATTTTGGACTTTGAGGGGGGCATATATGGAAACTCAGAAATTGTGGTAACTAAAAAAGAAAACCAAGGGCAGAGACGGCGGAAACCAGACCAAGCAACTTGTCTTCTTAACCAAACAAAGCAAGAAAGTGCCAATCCCAAATAGCAGAACGATGTTTCTCTCCAGCCAAAGAAATCCCTTAATACCTGAGAAAGAAGAGGGACCGCGACATGGCACAATGGTGCACATCTTCTTCCTCCAAAAAAAATGCCAGCAACTAGCAACTTCTTCGACCCAGAAAATTGATAGCAGCAGGGGAATGAATCGATTCAGGTATGACTGATCAAACAATACTTCAGTCTTCATCAGTATATGAAGCCCTAATTCTACTTCTTCTATCAACTAGGGTTTCACAAAGAGGAATGGACAGCCATAGCTATCTTGACTCCCAAGACAGGGGAAGCAACCCTAAACGACGGCAACAACCATCTTCTCCAACTATGATTCGATAACCTAGACTCAAGCAATTGAGAACCAGAGAATGCAACATGGTAGTCGATTCTCAGCAGAAAACTGGTTTGAACAGCGAAGAGAACAATCACAGCAACTAGAAATCAGCAACAACTAACCAAAAAAGGAACTGACACGAACCAGACGTCCTTCACTCCAGACACGAACCAAAGCAGCAGGAACCGAGGACTTAAAAAAAATCATTGAAACCCTGGTTCCTTTTTTTTTTTTTTTTTTTTAAAAAGAACTAGAGCTTCACAGTAGCATGAGATCTTGTAACGACTCTCATACCAGCTACAAATTATAGCTCTAATAACATGTAAAGATTTGAGAACCAGAATCAAAGAAAAAGAAATAAGAGAGATAAAATGAGATTGGTTTAACTTGGGAGTCACAACCATGTAGTTGGTTCTTCCCCTTTCATTCAATATATAGACTACCTATTACATAGTCATAACCCAAATAGGAAAGTAGAATGTATAATCAAAACAGGAAACTAGCTCTAACTTAGCTAACAACTATCCTAAAGGACACTAACAAAGACAAATCAAATATAATCACATGGTATGGGGGTCTATGGTCACTCATAGCCCTCCAACCGATACATGCTCTCATATACTTAACAATTTCTATTATACACCTTTGCTAAAAGCAATGAAATTCCATAACTGCAACTCCCGCAAGATGGAGAAAAGATAATGAGAAGCCAGCCTATATCCTCAAAAAAAAAACTGAATAGGAGGAACCCAACTCCAGAAAATAAATCCCACTCGTCTCCTTCCAAACCCTCCTCCCAAACTAATGGCAGCGAGAGGAAGAACCATAATATTCTAATTTATGACAATCACATAGGACCCCACTGCCATATAGAGAACACCTTAACAACCGCAAGAGAAAAGGCCCAGGCAGTACCAAAATTGAGATGAAGATAAACTTGGAGCTCTAAACTCCAAAATTCAAAGAGTAAGTCATGTATTGACTCAGCAACCACATCCAATTAGAACCAAATTGTCCAAAATAAGACACCACCCTTGTCACAACAAAGGAAAGAAGGGAAAGAACAATAGGTAAAATGTGGTACAAAAGGCTTCTTCTCATATAGTCATATGTTGATTTATGTTCATTCGCTTTGCTCACAGAGCGGCATACCGAAAAGAAAACCGTTATCGGATTCAAACTACTAAGTTGTTATAATGTTCTTTTTCATTCAAAAACAGTTATGCATAACAACACTCTTCTTCTATTCCTATGCAATTTGAAATATTTCTTTTCAAGAGCCTTCGATAATGCCTAACCAGGAATGGGAAGCATAAATCCTCCCAAACACCTACACAAGAATACATACAATGAGAAATTTTATCATTTAGAACTGCAAGTAGAGTTAGCACCCAGTTGATCACTCAATCCACCAACCATGTCTGCATTCCCTACACGCAAGCTTCAAATCATCCTCCAGAATAAACATAAATTTCCTCAAGATACTAGAGAAAAAATAAGTTAAAAAAAGTTACTGTCTCAGAGGGTTCTACCAAAGGACACTATGATATCTCTTCCCCCTCTCTGCACGTAAAATATCAACCAAAGTCCTTTTACCTCAAGAAGTAGAGCTACACAAGTGATCTTCCCAGAACCTTGTTTCATCCACATTGCTTGCTTTAATATGGTAAAATTTCAAGAGATCATCAGGCATTCACATCAACTCTGTCCACATACATCACGTGCAGAGTCTTGAAGCCCAACATATATTTCATCTTTGCCTTCAACAAGTCTCCTCCAAAGGAAAACCTTTCTACAGCAAAAGCTCAAAAGGCACCAGCCAAGAGGAGCTCATTCATTACCAACATTAATCTGAACCACGCAAATTACTCACCACTCTACAATTCACCAAATAGAACTAATTGTTACTTCTCTTCCCATTCCAAAAGAAATCATAAGGAAAAATTTATTTTCCTTCTCTTTCTTATAGGAAAATCAACAGTAGGAAGGTGTCCATAGAGAAGCATCTCAAAACACTAGAAAATTAAAGCTGTAAATTTAACAAGGGTCAAGGTTTCCTACACAGTACACTTAGGAATCCTCACCTAAATGTCCCTAAAAACCTGCCATGTGGCAGACCAGATGGGTCCCAAATTTTGTGGAATTACACCTCTATGTTCCCTAATCACATGTCAAGTTCAGGCTCAATCAGGGTTTGCCAAGTGGAAAAATAAAACTTCGAAAATTCAAGACTATAGGAGAGTGCACAGTAATAGTATTGTCGATGTGCATAGACATAGAAGGTTCTGCATGACAATACGCAGGAGCATATTTGATTGAATTAAGCACTGAAATTTGACATATGGCTGATAAAGACCATGTTCACTCTACCCGATTGGTTGAAGTTACCACATCATCTGTCCATGTGGCTCAAAATGGTAGGCCACAATGAAGCATAATTGACCCACGTTAGGCACAAGAAGCTGTCTATTGCCTGGCAAATGGAACCCCAAGAACAGTATTTATAACATACTCTTGGCCATGTGCGCCACAAAAACAATCATAGTCTTAGCGTGAGGGCTTCATAATCATAATCTTAGCCTGAGGGCTTTGTAACCATAATCTTGGCCACGTGCACGTCATAACCAGACCAACTGTTAAAAAGAGTGCTCACCCTCCAAGAAATATTGCTGTCCAGAAAGCAGGTCACCAGGAAGCCTCATCAACTTTATGAATTAGAGCTAGGGTTAAATGTAGAAAAGTGGAATTGATCACTTCAATATTGAAAAATAGACCATTTGGGGGCTGGTCAATCATGAAAAATGATGGGACCATGATTGTATGACTAAGGAAACAGCAAGGATTAGGTTAGGGTTTTGATAGGAAATGTTAAGGTTTAGGTCAGGGATTGAAATAGTGTTGTTATCTAAAGGCCTAGACTGGGGCTTTACACTGGCTTATTGAATGAAAGCCACTGTGCTGAGAATATCAGATTAGCAGATTTTCTATTTGTTCGCAGATGGCTGGCTAATATAGAAAAGGGCTCTTAGTTAGGCCACTAAAATGAGAAACTAGAACCTGAAGACCTTAAGAAACAAGTTTGATAGTCAAGTGTGAATTCTCCAGAAAAAAACAGCAGGAAATAATACAAGAAAGACAAAAATAGAGGAAAGAAGATAACCTGGTATGACACTAAAGTTTCTATGAACCACTCTAAGAAGATGAAATCCTCACAGAACATAGATCAATCTTGATGAAAACAAGCATGAAATCCCCCCCCCCTCTTTTATGTTCAAAGTGCTGAACAACAAAGAACAAATCGAGACCGCTTAAGTATATGATGAGCTCAGGAAGTCTAACTCTCTACCCAGTCAACAACTAAATTAAGAGAAAAGCCAAACCATAGCTATCTAGCAGTAGCCAACAATCAAGGAAACTTACAATCTCAAACAAAGAAAAGAAAGACTAGAAGCAACACCTAAACAACAACCCAAAAGTGAGCAACTACAACAAAGCCCTTTCCTCCAGGATAAGAAAAGAGAGAAATTTATACCAGCCAAATAACTTAGCCTTCCCATCCATCTTTTGATGCACCTCAACCTCATGTGTTTCAAAGGTCAACGGGTGTCTTCTACACAACCATGGTTCAATAGAGGGTTCATGTTTTGGACCCCTTGCTATTGCATCTACGCTAGTAGAATTGGACAAAGGACAATGCCCAATTGCCCACCACTACAAAAACAACCAAAGAAGAAGGTTACCACATTGATTCCTCTTTCTGGCTTATGAATGCACTATCAGCATCTATGATGCCACCCATTTCTGCATTAATGCTCTCTTCGGTATATTTTCTATTTCTGTTTGTCCTATTTATGAGATTAATTTATGGGTCAGAAACAGCAATTGTTCGGTTAGTAGTAGACAGAAAAGATTCTAGAATTGGAAATAGGTTTGGTGTGCCCAAGGGAATTATAAATTCGGAAACTCTTCAAACCCAAACCAAAAAATTTCAAAAAACCCACTTCAAGTGACAATCTCAGAAAGTCTAATCCAACACCTAACATCAAAACACAAAACAAATTCAAGTTCATTAACTCACTAACCTTCACAATCTTTTCCAGAGAAGCAAGAAGAGCCTTCTTCGCCATCTTTTTTAACCACTAACTCAAAACGTTATCAGTGAAACACGACAAAATTTCAGATTCAGTTCAATTGAACTGATTGAGCTCAGATTTCTCACCTTTTACAGCTGGTAAATGGATCGTTCAGCCAATAAGCAGCCCACAAACATCACATTCAACACCGACACAACCGACCAGGTTAGAGTAATGGCCAGGTTTTGAAATTTCAGTTCCAACCATAGTTTCAACCTTGGTGGAAACTGGAAACCAAAGTTTTTTGGGTTTGGGTCAAAACCTCATCGAAAACTGCACATTTCAGTTGTTGGATTAGAAAAAAAGAAAAAAAGGGTGTACCCAGTGCACGAGGCTTACGCATGTGCGAGGTCCAGGTGAGCGAAAACTACGCAGCCTTACCCCAAGGATGTTGAGAGGCTGTTTTGACCGCTTAACATCACGCACTTCGGTTGCTGGATTTGTTTAACAATTTAGGGGGTCAAATGACTATTTTGGCCTGACACTTCAAGAAACGCTAATTATGGATCCCAAAACATATTGGAACCTATAGATTGTAAACAAGCACACACAAAATGATCATTTGGTTTTGGACCCAAGATTTCTAATGTATGTTGTACCCTATCGTACACTTTTTAGTGCTCTACATCAATTAGAACTCACAAGGCAACATCAAAGTTAATTCCAAATTTTTATAACAACAAATCCTTATCGGGACTTAATGGGGTTGGCTACAGGGATCCAAGAAGACAAGGAAAAGGAAAATTAAACCAAATTTCAACCTCTTAATTTTTTTTCCTAATTAAAACAAACTTGTTTATAAAAATATTAATACCCTCACTAACCAAAATTAGGTCTAGAACAACAAATTTTTAGTTGAAAAATCAGAAACAATACAATGTAAGACTAGAATCACAAGTGATCCTCATCCCAGGCAGCATCTGAAAAAAATTGGCTGAATAGGGAGAAATATAAGATCTCACAAACCGTAGCGTAGATGGAGCTAAAACTTGGAGTAGATGAAGGTCCTAGATGGGTCAACAAACCCTCAAAATATGAACATCAACTGATGGCTGATTGAAAGTTATGCTCGAGGAATGAAAAGGAAACTTTATGGAGTTCTGTAGAACAGCAGCTATAGGCCTTCAAACTGGTCTTTCGATGGTGCTTCTAGGCTTCAGCAAACTTGCTTTGATCTCTCAAACACTTTCTCGCAGCAAACAAATAAAAGGGAAATAAGAAAAGAAAGAGAATTTGGTGGTGGGGTTGAGAAAGGGGAAGAAGAATTAGTGAATGGGTATCTCACCCCTTAGGTTTTGGGCATTTCACCCTCTCACGTAATAGCTATCTCAGCCACAAATAAACATTCATTTTTCATAAACTTCAATCTCCCTTTTTCATTATAACTAATGGCTTTAAATAGCATTACATAACTTGGAGATAAAGCAATAAGAGAAAAGGAAACTAATGGACTGAAATAGGACTTTCTGATTTGTGTCTAACTTGCTAACCAAGCTCAACAAAAATTAGAAACTAACAGCTTAACAATAAAAAGGAAACTATTCTAGTTACAAATAGGAAAGTAATTGACTAACAAAATAGGAAACTAGGAACTAACAAAAAAAGGAAACAAATTTCCCTAGGTCAAAAAGCTTGCTTGCCAAGATAAAACAAAGAAATAAAAATAGAAATTAATTTCTAATATCCTAGCAACTGCTGGCAGCATCTTTCCCAAGCCAACTATCAATATTGGACTCCAAGGTACTGTTCATGTGAACAGTAACAGTAGGTTGGCTGACCCAATTGGAGAAAAATAAGGCTGGTTCAGCATTGAACTCTCCTTTTGACAGCTCGATCTACATCACAATGCTTTCCGAATTTCTGTATTTTTTAAACTAAAATAGAATATTTTCGGTTAGCTTATGGACCCATCCAAATGAGAGAACTCAATAATCAAGATGTAGTGGCAGTTTGGAAAATATTCCAACCTTCACAAAGGCTTAGTTTCACAATAAACACTCAAAGAAAGGAATATAGTGCTAGTATTGTAAATAAACTGAAGTTATAAGTAGAGTGGCAGAGCTGTAAATAACCAGATTAGTTAATGAGCTATCTGGGAGATGGGAGATAAAGGGAATTAGTAGTTATTTGGTTGGGATAAACTAGGAAGCAAAACAGAAGTATAGGCTATGAGAGAATTAGAGGCAAAGAGAAGGGTATAATAGGATATCAGAATAAAAGAGAAATAAACAGCAAACTCACGATTCTTCTTCAACCTCACTTCAAAACCAGAAACCAGGCAGAGACCATTGGAGTCAAGGAGGAAGAACTCCCTCACAAGAACTCAGATCGATCTCAAATTTGGGATGATGTAGCCCTACTAAAAGCAACACATGGTCTCCTTAGACAACAAGCAAACCAAAGGTTCCAGAGATGAAACTGAGCCCTACGGTGAGGTTATGTTCAGACCTGCAACTGAAGTCCTATCCTTTGATAAGTGGGATTTCTAGAGCCAGAGTTTGGGGGGATTCGGTCGCTTAGGGAAGAGCAACCTTCACACAAAGTTTCAGTTCCAGCAAATCAAAGATGAGGGAGATCGATCCACTTGTTTGCTGTTGCAACTATCACCCAAAAACAGAGGTTCGACCAGCAAGAGAGAAAATGATAAGAAGGAGAAGAAGAACAGAGGAAGATGAACGGAATAGTGGAAGGGACGCAAAGCTACAGTCACATAGACTCTCAAAAATTATTCCACTTAAAATTCATACTCTAAATCTGAATTGCTCCATTGATTACATGTCTAATATATAGGAAAATCAGAACAATTAATAGAAAATAATTGAAAGGAAACTACTCTAAGAATAGAAACTAATTGATTCCAAAGGAAACCCCTACGCATCTACTTCTAAAACAATTTAGGAAATCAAATAAACTAAAATATCTTCCCTAATTATCAACTACCAACCCATGTCAGGCCGGAAAATAGGTTTGGGTTGGTTGTGTCTTGGCTTAGGCCTCCACAGCGGGTCAGTTCGGGCCCGCCAAGCCAAGGCATCTGCATCACCACCCCATCAACCGGTCCCCTATTTGCCCTCCTAAGTTGGAAGGTGGCCTTGGCCTGAGCGAAATCAAGGACTCCAACTCTGCAGCCATCCTTAAGCTGATATGGAAAGTGGTTTCCAATCAACCTAGTATCTGGGTCAATTGGGTCTACTCTTCTCTCCTCCGCAACTACTCACTCCGGACTGCTTCCCTCAATCCTAACTCCTTGGGTTTGGCACAAGATCCTCCTTGACGGGTCCTCTTGCCCTACTTTCCCTACTTGGCATTTGATCCCTCATTGGCAATGGTGGAGGTACCTCCTTTTAGCTCGATAACTAGCATCCGACTGGCGTGCTTTCCACGATTGTGGGAAATAGAACTAACTATTCCTCTGGTCTCCCTTGGTCATCTAAGATCTCCTCATTCATCTCCCTTGGCACATGGTACCCCTACTAATATCCCGTCCCTCCATGCCATTTGGCAATCTCTCCCCTCCCTGCCCCCTTCCTCTAGGGTTGACCGTTCCATGTGGACCCCCTCTTCCTCGAGTTGCTTCTCCTCTGCCTCGGCCTAGAACCTTGCTCAATTTTCCTCCCCATCTGTTCCCTAGCATAAGGTAATTTGGTTCAGTGCTCAAATCCCTCGGCACAATTTCATTGTCTGGAGAGCCCTCTCCAACTGCCTCCCCACCCAGGCCTTCCTCATCTACCGTCTATTCATGTCTCCCCTACCACTGCCGTTGCTGGAATGGCATGGAAGACGTCAACCACCTCTTCTTTGATTTCCCTTTCTCCTCCCACATTTGGAAGTTTGTTATTTCTAAGCATAGTTTTCATGGCATCTCCTAGGCAGCATTTTGGCGACCCGGCGGTAAAATCAGCACATGGCGGTGGTACGATTAGTATGAGTCTCGAATGGCGGTCGCCAGAGTTGGATAGGCGTCGCCATGGAGGCGCTATAGATGCCATTTCACACCGGAAGCACTAGGCGATCTATTTTTGGTACCCTTTTTTTTAACTTATTAACAATATTCTATTTCCTATATTTTGATTGGCAAGTGAAAAATAAAAACAAAACAAAACCCTCAAGCCTCAACTAGGTCAATCTCTATTCTCTCCTCTCACTCAAGTCTCGATTTTTTTACTAAAAATCCACAAAAGAAGAAAAACCCTCAACTGAACCCTCGACCCCGACGGCTCGATTCTTCTCCAACAGCAAAAGAAGAAGCTTTCTCGTCTCCTACTGCTTCGATCCTTCTCCGACGCAAGGTAAGTTCTTCGTCGTCTTCTTCGTCTCTGCTTTTCTTTCTCCTTCTTCTTCTTCAGTTCTTCTCTCCTTCTCCTTCTCTGAATCTCTGCGACATAAGACGTCTCACGTCTATGACTCTGTTTCTCCTTCTTCTTCTTCTTCTTCTTCTTCTTCTTCTTCTTCTTCTTCGTCATCTTCTTCTTCTCTGCGACGTGACTGATCACTGACAAAAACAACTCTTTGCTTCTCTTTCTCCTTCTTCTTCTTCTCCTTCTTCTTCTTCTTCTCCTTCTTCTTCCTCTGTTTCTGCTACTCTTTCTTCTCTGTTTCAGCTGGGCAGTAGTTGTAATAATTCTATTTTTTAGTTGCAGTTCCTAGTTGGATGATATGTGATTCTGTGTTCGATTTCACAAGTTGAAAATTTTTCAGTGGTGTAAGGAATTGTTACTTCTTTGTCAATTGTCATCACTCTGTTGTGAGTTATCATACACTACTATTTATGCATGCTTATTGGCTATGTTTTGTAAAGGAATCTATAGGAACTCTTTTGCATAAAAGTTTTCTTCCATTTCTTTTTGAGACAGTGAGCTGTTTTCAGGTACTTATGCTGCATTATGTAGCCTCAAAAAAATTGTGACAACCAAGCCTTTTGTTGGTTGAGCTTAGCAACAGTCTTGGACATTTAGACAGGTCTTGAGGAGTTTAATACTCTGTTTTGAATGGTTATCATAGAAGCTCTAGGAGTTTAATGCTCTGTTTTATAAGTTATTAAGTTATAACTTGTTGTAGATAATTTGTAGAGTATATATTGTAGGCTCATAGTATGCTAAATAACTTTAGAAAATAAGGAAAATAAAATAATGACACGTGGGGGATTTGATCGCCACGGCAACGCCATAACGGGCGATTCACCACCAAATCGATTAGCCACCCCTCCACCGCCTTGGATAGATTTGACGCCGTGACAACTATGTTTCTAAGTGTTGTTCTGCCTAGAGAAGGTCCCCTTAATGCAGGAGTAGGTTACAAGAAACTAACCCCCACAATTTATAAACCCCAAACAAGACAAATAGGATAAGGAAACAAGGGAATAAAACCATCAAATAAACCTCAAGGATACAATACCAATACATGAGCAAAACCATCACAAAACCCAACCTGATAGGAAAGAGAAAGACCTGCTACAGAGCTGAAGAGAGAGGTGTAGCCAAGTCTGTAGGGCTCCAATTGAGCTGCACTCTTGGGCGTAGGTAGTCCCTAGGAAGGGTATAAAAACCTAAAAAATTTGAAGGACTTCTGACAAACAGTTGCTGAAATATTCACTTTCTTGAAAATCAGACCAGAAGAGAGAATTTGTCAGAATTCTGCAGGGACAGCAGCTGGTAGCCTTGAATGGTTCTTCCAAGATGGATCGATTGATCCACTAATGATGTCGAACAGCCCCTAGCAAGACCAGGCAGATCAGACTTTAGATGGAGGAGATATTGGAGATCAATTGAACTTCAAAACTGGAATTCCTTTGTTGGTCGATTCTAATTTAATAGGGCTTGACAGATCTGAAAACTCTCTTTTAGAAATCTCACAGCAACAATAACTAAGAAAAGAAAATAGTAATGAAAACTAAGAAGAAAAAACAAGATGAAAAATTTCGAAAGATGAAATATAATAAAGGAATGGGTATCTCACCCCTCCGGTTTTGGGTATCACACCCCTCAAAGGTTTAGGCATCTCAACTCTCAATAACAACTTTTAACTAAAGAGTAATCACTCAATAATTCATTCATTCAAATCTAAGAATTTAGTACATAAGCTCCTTTATTTAAAGAGGGCAGAATAGCAATCCTAACATAACTAGGAACTAGTTCCAAATAGGACTAGACACTCCTAGTGGGACTTGGACTCAGAATAGGACTAGACTAGAACTCTAACATGGAATAAGACTATAACTCCAACATGGAGTAGGTAACTAACTAGTCATTCACTAATAGGGAGACCTAAACTGACTCAAACTGAAATAACAAAGGAAATAGACTCAAAACAGAACTCTAAACTAAACTAATGAATTGAATCCCGTTTTCCTACTTTCTACCCATATTTTAGGCCCATTAAAATGGCCCATTACAAAGAAAACTCATGGGATCAAAGGCCCAACATATACATAATCCAACCCAAGGCTTATTTGCAATAAAATAAGCACATTAAGTGATTTATCTACATCACCCCTCCACTTCAGAGAGAGTGGGTCTGGTTTGATATGTCCTTTAATAGGAAAACAATCTACAACACTGCTGGAATGCTTACTTTTGGAGCTGCCATCAACCATATTTCGATGGATCGCAACCTCCGTAGATGGACTTTCAACTCTAGATCTTTTGATAAGACTGGAAGGCCATCTACTTTGGCATCTCCTCCAAACTTGGTTCCCTTCCACTCAAATCGGTTGATGAGTCCCCAAGGAACAGGCTCATTGTTGTTTCCTGGGGGCTGCCTCTGTCTATTCTTTTGCCCCTTGCCCTCTAAGGTTGTATCCCCCTGCCGCTGGCATTGTATATCCCTCCCCCTTTTTTGCTTTTAATTTAATTATTCATCCAAAAATAAAACATATAAGGCAAAACAATACTGAAACTACCTACAGAAACCCAAAATCTCAGCCAAAATGCCGAAAATTCGATCTCCCTACATTGCTACTACATTTCGCAAAACCTCAGTCGTTTCAACCAAAATGTTGAACTATGGTCATGGCTAGAGACCTCCCCATCACTACACTCTCAACTATTTGCTCACATCAACCCAACAAAATATCACACATTTTCACTTGAAACCAAAACCCACAACCCAAATTAACATTAGGGAAGTACAAACAATAATGGAAGCAGAAAAAGTAGGAAAGTGAAAGACTGAACGTCTATGTTGCAGCAAGACCAAAGCAAAGCACCCGCCAAGCACCACTTAACATTCATGGGTTCTTCCCCAATCCCATATTTTAATGCTTCTCACATGATGTTCATTGAACAAAACCATCTCAATATGCATTGGAGTTGCTGCTATTTGTCCCTTTCTTAGCTCCATAGTTCAACCCAATCCCACATGGGAAGAGAAGAAACAACCAATCAGATGTAGCTAATGACGAAAGTGAGAAAAGCATGGTATCAAGGCTTTGAGACACTTTGGTGAATCGGCAGAATTCAAAGAAGGAAAGGAGAGAATGAGGGTCAACAGAGAGAGGGTTGTCGATGACCTTCTTGAGGGAAGAATCAAGGGGCTTTGTTGGAGTGCTTTTGATGACTTCAGAGATGGCTGTGAGGATGTGATCTTGGTATGCAAGTGGAGGATTCAACAAGGAGGAGAAGAAGAATCCAAGTTGTTATTTTGATGGGAGTGTAGCATATATTGAGAGATCAATCTAGTGAAGGGAGCATAGCAAAGATCCGACCCTTAACCTGGTCGTAAGGAGGGAGAGAGGTCTGGAGTGCCTTAGGCATGTTTTTTTCGAAACTCCTTCCCCCAGTTCTCCAGTGAATTTTGGTTTCTTAGTGTTGCAACAGCACACATCTTCCTTCCTACCATCTCTCTGTCTTGTACGAGAAAGTGAGAGAAAAGACGGATTGCTTTGACTTTCATTCTTTTCAAAATGTGAAATGAATTTTACCCTCGATTTTGAGCCATTAGAACACGTGCTCATTAACCTTTAGTGCATAAGAGCCATAAACAATTTATGGCCAAAATCAGAAACAAGTCCTCACCTGTTTCTGAATTTCTATTTATGACAAATAACGGCCATAAATCATACTAGCCGGCTGCAAAAATAAATAGAAATAGTAATCACACCAAAGAAACCTAGGGGCTAGGTTGATTTCCATTACTTATTCATTTGTACCTTGAACAATATTTAAGATGCCATGCAACACATTAATTTACATGGTTCATTGGTTTCTTATCGCATAGCATGAGATTAACCTGATAGAAGTTAGTTGATTAAGACATGTAAGTCAATGCAAAGAGATGTCTTAAAATATTAAAAGAAAGTACCCAGTAACTGCATTTTAACCCGCATGAACAAGGGATCGCTTGTGAAACTCACCATTGCCTAGCCTGAGCATGGTTTTCCAGAGCTTCATATGCCTTGCCTCGTAAAAAGCATATAGCAGAAGAAATCTGTCACAAGATATATATACACACATATATGAATATATGAAACACATTCTCAGAACACATAATTGGTGTGATGAAATATCAATCATAACTCACTTCAGCCACTTCAATATCTGATTGAATTAAGAAAAATTAACCAACTAATATCATATAACTTCACAAATAATAGATGGCAGAAGGCAGCTAAGTGGGTGTAGTACGATGAGAGTGTAGATAGAAACGGAGAACCAAAACATCAATTTTTTTATATCAGTGGAACATCGTCATATATTAGCACTGTCCCTTTTCTGATTGGCATTTGATAGCTTCTAGTTTTTGTGCTTTCCATATGGTTTAACCCTGTAATGCTCCTTTAATTTTGAATTTATTTTTCTCATTAATTACTAATTTATATTTCAGCTTTGTGGGGTCTGGGACCAAAAAGATAATAATAAGGATATGTGGCCTAGCAACTCGTTTACAACCACAAAACAGTGAGAAATTTAACTACAAACCATTCAAAGTTTGACGATTTTAGGAAATATTGCCATCTTCTCAAGTATAAGGATTCTAAGGTAGGTTATAAAATAAACACAATGTTGAAGGAAGACTCAACAATTAAAGCATTATTAAATTTCAGATATACAATCCAGTGGGCAGGGGGATCATATAAAATTGCAGTAGTAACCCAGTATCAGGAAATCTTGCTTTCCACAGCAACATATCAGATAATGAAAAACCTTTGATAGTCATGAAATACTTTTGATTTTCAGTCAAATAATGGATAAAGTGGAACCTGATATCAAAAATAGCTGATAGAAGAGAGTCGGTAACCACACCCAAAAGGGAAAAAAAAAAAAAAAACCTTAATTTTTACTAATCAAAAGAAGCACCAAAGAAAATAAAGCTAACATTCTTTAAGCAACTTACATTAATTTCATGATCTTCTCCATCTTTATCCAAGTACAAGACATTACAGCCCTTTAGATCATGCACATTTCCATGCTCATCTATTCTAGAGTCGCCAAGCATTAGTAAACATTGATCCCACTCTTTCAGCTCCTCCTGATTAAAATGCAAAGAAAAATAACAAACAAAAATGTTATAATTCAGCAACAAGAAAGTTAGAAAATAAGTATGTGTGTGGCTTATAGCATCTAGTATTCAAATGCACTTGAAATACTAGTAAGTCAGCTAAGCAACTAAACTAAGTGGTGCATCAACTAATTGAATTTTAATATAGATTTTTTTTATTTAAAAAAAGTCAAAGAAGTTTGCCCAGCATATTGAACAAGTTATTTCAAAAACAAATGACTAATGAAATTTTTTCAAGCTTCAAAGTAAATTCACAAGTAATGCATACAAAATAATATTAAACAGAATCAAGAGGATTAACGATGATTTCAGATCTTTTTCTCTTTAATTAATTGAACTTTTTATCTAACTGCCCAATGTGACTTTAACTACATATACAAGAGAGAGGGGGGAGGGGGAAAGAGAATGTTTTATGGCACAAGGTGAAGACATGAGAATTGAACCAGTGACCTCCTGGGAGCCTGCACTCTACTGGCAAGGCACCAACCATCTAAGCAAGCAGTCGTCTTCAACTGATACTTGATTTGTGCACCAAAAAGAAAAGAATCATGGAGACTGAATGCAGGATCTAAGCTAAAGGAACAAAATACTGTTTTTCAATGCTGCAAGTTATTTAAGTATTGGCCTCCACTAGATATCAGTGCCTCCCCTAACAAATAAAGTTGTTAATGTTTCCATTTCAAGAGCTATGTATGATAAAAATGAAAATAAGCTAAAGCGACAAAATTATGGTTTAAAATGCTGCACCTTCATTTGGGCGTTGGCCAGCAAACTTGCTATTTTTCCACCTTTTTGATATATAATATTTCATATATTTGTTGCATCTTCATGGATGGTATATTCCACCATAAAAAACGATAGTGATAAACGGAACAACAGATGTACGTTTTTGGAAGGGCAGAGCAAAGCACTCGTCTTTGGGTTCTATCTTGGATTGAAAGAGAATTAATCACTATGATCTCTTCTCCACTATTTTCTTCGCTAGGATCTATCAAGGCGCAATATACAAGGCATGTTATGCAAAACGTGGCTTATTTTTAGTTTACTCCTCGTTTTCTCTGAAGATTAACATTGCCATTTACCGAATTAAAGTAAAAGATGCTATCAAGCGTTTTCATCTTCCAAGTAAACTTTATGCATCAATAAGCAAATAATTCGACAAAGAAGAAACATAAGAATAACGGTAGAACAAACAGAGAAACACGATAACATACACAAACCCTAGATCTGAGAACCAATCAACAAGCAATACCCGGAAGGCAAGTACAGGCAATAAATGCATGAACACAACTATTACCAGAGTAGTAAGGAAATAAAAAAAAATGGAAAATACCAAGCATTTGGCAGCGAGGTAGCGAAAGCGGAGATCGCGAAGGACGATCTGGGAAGCGTTAAGAAGATGGAAAGCACGGCGATAATGGCGACCGATGAAGAGAGCCTGCGCCTGCATATAGATATCTGCAGGGTCGTTCGTAAAGGCAGCAACTTTATCAGCGAAGAAGATGGCGGAGGAGTAGAGATGCTTGCTCACGCAGTCCCTAACCACGCCTCGCAGCCTCTCTACCTCTTCCTCTCTCATTTTGGCGATCGATTCCTGGAAGCTATCGACTGCACTGATCGTCTTCCGGGTTTATAATCAGAAAGAGAAACAAACAAGGGAGCTCCGGAGTGAAGACTGAGGAGTGACGATCCGAAGTCTGAGAAGGGGAAGTTGGAAAAACGAAAGCGAAAGGCAAAATGTGAAAAGAGCGGGGTCTCTCTCTAATTTAAAACACGCCCCGTTCACAACTCGGTTGTGCCGGTAGAGATTCGGGTATGTTTTTGTTATAAAACTTGGGCTGCGTATCGGTCTGTATCGGACTGGATCGGATGGATTTACCCTCATTTTTTCTTTTTAAATAAATAATATTTTGTACCCTTATACCTTACTGGCTTACCATTGGATCGGTATGGGATCATTCTCAAGTGATATCGATCTAATCTGGGTGTTGGCACGAAATCTTCCTTAGTGCATTAGGTCAACTGATTGTATTGGTGAATACGTGGGCGTGTCAGAATCCTTCCTGACCTGATTCAATAGTAGATCTGACTTGACTTGGGCTCTCCTCTTGCCGCAATTACTCCAGGGACTTTTGAATAACAAAAACTACCAATGGATGAAGGAACGAAACAATGATATATTCCTCACAAGGGATTTTGAATATAATATACTAGAGCCTAATGGATAGACCTTGTAGAGGGGAATTTGAAATGAGACAGAATTCTAGCCTACTTCTAATTCTAAAAATGAAAAGCACAGGAATAAAAGAGTTGCATTGTTGTTGGCGGATTCTTGTATGATTTGTTGAATTTTTTACTTTTTTTGCTGACTTTGTCTTCCTTATATAGCTTGTGGATTAGCTGTAGAGTGTAGATTGTAGATGGGCTACTACAGCTACAACGTAAACAATTTCTAAGCAGAAGTAGACTATGTTTTGGAAGCCAAGAGAGAACCGGGATTGAAAAAGATCCCACCATCTTGCAGATTCTAAGAACCAACCAAAGCTTGGCTCAATTAGGAATTTAGGATGATCATCCAGAAGAAATTAGAATAATATTTAAAATTTGTAGCAGAATTCTACTCCGGAATCTTGTCAATACAGGATTGCAAAGGTTGTAGTGGCAACAAATAGCAGGGGATTGGGCAGGGTAGCAAAACCATAGGGGGCAAGGTTGAGGTAGACGCAAGAAGCTGTAGGTGGGGGAGGAAAGAGAGAGGGAGGGGGAGAAGAAGCCGGAGTCGGGGGGTGGAGGAGGGCAAGGGAGCTAATGCTAGAGATAAAGACGGAGACGAAGAAGAAAGGGAGGAGGCTGGAGAGGGAGGATGGGAAGAAAGGAGTTACAAGAGAATGGCATAGATGCATACATACTATACTTAATCAATGGCATAGATCTAATCTACCTAATCTATTCATCCAAAAAAAAATCTATCTAATCTAACAGTCAATAAACGTTAGCATGTTTTATTCTTGAGTAACCCGTTAGCACCCAACAACAATTGTCTAGCGCAGTTGGTGAGTTGTGGTGTGCAAAAAACCTATCCATGTCAATTAGGTATCACCTTACACAAATAACTATTTTTTATACAGGGCGAGAGTTCTCCGTCAGAGAGTAGTCCCATCACAAACCCACAACTAACACGTAATTTGAGCCATTTGTTCTTTCTTAAAGTAATTTTGGACTCTCTAGTTACTAAAACACAAAACACCAGTCAAGAATAAAGAGTACTCATTGATTTCTCTTTTTTCTGTTTTTAATCCCTTCCATATATTTGAATTCTCATCTTTCTACAACTAACTAACTAAGATCAAAGCAAGAAACAGTTCCTTCATCCAATATGTGAGATTTCTCTCGAGCTATGTTTGGTTGCAAGGACGATGACAAAGAGAACTGAAGTGAAGGGAATTGTTTTTCTTTTTTTGGATCGTTTGATTGCAACAAAAGTGAAGTGAAATTAATTTACCTGAGTTGTTTTGTATTTCCTTATCATTCAGGAAAGACAAGAAAATTTCAGGGTAGGCAACATTATCTAGAATTTCTCTTAGATTCGAACCCATAGCGATAATAGAATTAGAATAGATATTTTTTGTTTCCTACTCACACGAGCCCATATCCTTGCTTTTCTATCAATCTCTAATTCTGATCTTCTCCCCGGTCTGACATTATGGTACCAGTAAAGACCAAAATTCTATTATGATTCAATTCGGATCGGTAATAAATGTCAGGGCTTTGCAATATTTGATTGATCAGAATTCTGTATATTCACTTAGATGCCTCATATAACTATGAAATGAAGTTTGTATTGATTACACACGCACAAAGGAAGAGCTTCTTTGTAGCGGATTAGCAGCTCAGCGAAAAGCATAGTTTCAAATATTGGTATCAATGGAGGCCAATACCATATTGGCATAACAATCTGTCCTAGGAGCTAAATTGTTAAAAAACAATTTTTTAAAGAAAAATGTAGAAGTAACCATGCATATGTTCAAAAACAATGGAGTCAGATTTTTTATCATCGATAACATGAGAATAGGAGAGGTTGGGGAAGTAACCATACATATGTTTATTAAAACCATGCATGTAGTAGTTATAAGATGATGTGAAATTGAACAAACTGAAAGAGCAAAGTCCTTCAACAAGAGCAAATGCCCACCAAGAGAAACAAGGATCAAACCTAGCCTTGATCTTGATCGATATATATTACGAAGGTATTCGTTAATGGCGGAAAGAATAGATCGCATGCTAACTTCGAGGGTAGCTATCTCCTAGAATAGAGAGAGACAGAGAGAAGAAAGGATTTCTATTTTCATTACCTTCTACACAATCATCCAAGGCCGCACGTTGCTCCTTCCCTTTGTGATTCTCTCTCTTAGTTGAGGTGCAATTCACATGTTTCCCTTGCCAAATTAGCTACTGAAATGGTAGCCTTGTCACTCTGCTTCTCAATCCGATGAGTCATAACATTACCATATCCTTCCCAAAGAACCTTTTCCTTAAGGTTCAAGTGCATAATTAATTGAAGAAGAACAGGGGCAGTAGTCACCGTCATCTGCAGTTCGTCAAAGGCGTTGTGTGCAGAGGTCGGGCATGTGAAAGTGACCTTCTTTAAGAAATCGGTTAAGGGCACAACAATGTGGGTATAGCAGCGAACCAAGCGACGGTAGCATCCTATAAGGCGCAGAAAACCCTTGGGAGAACTGAATTTGATAGCAAGAAGGTGCTCAGTTCCCAGCCAGATCGCTAATACATACGTTTGAACCCACTTGTTGTGGGTGTGAATGAGATTGCCATTGAGATTATCATAAAAAACTCTGGTCATGGGCTCTAGCCATGACATGATTTGATGGTATGTGGGCTTGGTGGACCTTTGTTAGGACTCTTATGTGGGATTAACTGATATTGATTGACCTATTGGGTCCAAGAGAATAAGGATCACTCTAATTAGGAAACTTCTAGCCCTATTATATTGTGGAAATGGAATAGGGTTTAGGAATTCTAATATAAATAGAATATTGACGGTCCCTGCAGCTATTACTTTCATAATAATATTTTGGGAGCACTGCTTTCTCACAGAGCTAGTGTAGAGATAGAGAGAAGATCCCATAGTAAGAGGCTGCATAAGATCTCAGTAGAAGGATTCATATTGCGTGGTTCTTCATCAAAGTTCATGGTACAAGCATCAACCTTGATTTAGAGACTTTATTCACGCTCAACGGGTATGTGATTGATTTCTTTCCATTATTCATTGTTGTATTCTGTACATTGTAGGTCATTCAAATGATTCTAGGATTTAGAATCACTAACAATTGGTATCAGAGCCTACACAATGGTGCTAGAATCAAGAAATTATTAAAAAAAAAAAAGAAAAAAAAAAGATTTAGGTTTCAATTTATGAAAATCATTGTCTTACTCTCGCTTAAAGATCCTATATGGGAAAACTTTCTTCACGAAAGTTGTAGAGCACAAGAAGATGGTCGCGATGGTATACCGTAAGTCACTGAAAACCTCCAAACGTGCTGGCATGCACCATCGAAAACTGGTTACCAGAGGAGAGAGCAAAAAATTTTAAAAAAAAAAAAAAAAAAAGGCGGCGAGTCATCGTCGGGTCAACTCGAAAACCCTACCGAGTTGACTCGGGGTGCAGTGGGTCAACTCATAACCAACTCTATTTGAATCGGTCAAAGGTTGACTGGGTCGTTGACCAATTGACCCGAAACTAATATGCCCGAACCGGTTGGTTTGGATTGATTTTGATTCCTAAAAAAAAAAACTGTAACTTCAAATGACTGGTACGGGCAAACGGTGAAGAATTTTTCACCCTGATTTCTTGCATTGAGTCTAGTTTTTTGTGTTCTTCGTTTTGATATATTATGAGTTTAGTTTTGATCAACTTTTATGGTCTATTTTGTATAAGTTACAAGTATGGGTGTTTAATGATTCTTTATAATTTTCCTATTAATTGAAAGAAATAAAATCAACTCATACATTACTTACATATCAGAATATAAACTTGTTTATTCTTGGTAATGTAGTTCATGCTTTTTTTTATGAATATTTTTTATTCATGCTTAAACAATCTCACTTTTAGCTGTCGGAATGGATATGTACACTATTGCAGTAAGATTTGGTGGAATCCACCAGAGTGGTAAAGTTCAACTTCATTGTAATAGAATACAAATCAAATGTCTTCTTTGTTTGAAAAGACAGAGAATAATGGTTGGTAGCAAGGTTACTAATGTTCACCCAAAGGTGACATTATCAAAGAAAAGTTAAAATTAAAGTAAGCAAAAAAAAAAAAATAGAATAGGGATTTCTCAACTTAGAAGATGTTGTCCATCCAAAAATAGCGATACTTTTTGAAAGTTAGAAGAAGTCTCGCAGTAATAGCAGAAACTTGAGTGGACCAGTATATTTCAGACCCAAAGGTCAGGAATGTAGTTCCGATTGACACTCGTGAAGTAATTGATAATTGAACATGTAATATTTAATCTTACTAATTGTTACGTATTTATTCTTTTACATATATGTTTGTATGTTGAATAAAATATTATTTATTGAAATATTCAACAGGATGTCTTCTAGTTTTGATGTACTTGATATTCCTAAGCTTAGAGGTTTACATGATTCTCAAGGACCTAGACCTGTGTACTAGGACCACCAAACCAGCTGAACCTACTGTAACCAGTACCCAAACTAAGAAAGGGGATTATGACAAGTGGGTCACTACAAATAGGAAGTCCTTGGCTGCTATTAAAAGTGATTTGCCTGAGTCTATCAACGATAGTGTTGTTAAAAAGGATACTGCTTCTGAGTATTTGACTGCTATAAAAGCTAAGTTTGATAGCTCTAAGAAATCACAGGCTCACGATCTCATGAGCCAATTAAATGGGGCTAGATTTGATAGAGTAGGAAGTGCTAGAGAGCATATACTGGAACTGGTTTCCCTGGGAAACAAGATCAGAGGTACATGTATTAACTTTGATGATGACTTCGTGGTCACCATTGCTTTGAATTCTCTACCTGAGAGCTACAAGACTCTTTAGACTACTTATAATACATTGAAGGATGAATGGGGTCTGGATAAATTGATCACTGTGGTAACCTAGGAAGAGGGAACAATTAATAGGACCAAAGTTGAAAGTGCCAATCTTACTCAAGGTAAGACTTCATCTTCTATGAGACCTAGCAAAGGGATCAAAAAGTTCTTTAAGAAAGGAAAATTCACTCCATTTAAATGAGGGGAGAACAAGAAGGGAAAGTAAAATTTCAAAGAATTTGGGGTACAAAAAGACATGAGTGGCATAGAGTGTTTTTGGTGCAAGGCCAAAGGGCACATGAAGAATGATTTTTTTAAGAGGAAGACCTACCTTGAGAAAAAGAAGGATGATGGTATGAATCTATCCTTAGTATGTTTTGAATCTTCCTTGATTAATGTACTAATTGATTCATGGTGGTTAGATTCTACGTCATTTATTCACCTCACTCATTCCTTGCAGGGGTTCCTAAGCAGGAGGGTGCCAAGCAAGGATGAAGTGACGGTGTTCGTGGGCAATGGAGCTAGAGTTGAAGTGGAAGCCATAGGAACTATTAGATTGTTTTTTATTCAGACTTATTTATTGATTTAAAGGATGTTGTTTATGTTCCCTCTATGAGGAGGAACTTGATTTCAGTTTCTAGACTTTGTTCATATGGTTATTCTGTTAATTTTAATCAAGTTGGCTTTTGCTTATTACATGATTCTGTCTCTATTGGTAGTGATACTTTTATTGATGGGCTTTATATATTGAATTGTAATTCTTCATAGGTTCTGAATGTGGGAGTGAAATGCTCTCTAATTGATGAGAAATCCTCTATGTTATGGCATAGAAGGTTGTGCCATATTTCAACCAAGAGGATGAAAAGATTGGTAAAGGAAGGGATATTAAAAAATATTAGTTTTCAGGACATGGAAACATGTATAGATTACATTAAGGGAAAGATGATAATTTACAGGAAAAAGGATGCTACTCGCGGCATTGAAGTATTATACCTCATTCACACTGACATTTGTGGGCCTTTTCCTGGCCCTACACTCATTGGGCACCATTATTTCATAACTTTTATTGATTATTGGTCAATATATGGGTATGTCTTCCTTATCAGTAAGAAATCTAGTGCTCTAGATGTTTTCAAGATTTTTAAAGCTGAAGTTGAACTTTTTCACTCCAAGAAGATCAAAGTGGTCAGATCCGATAGGGGGTGGAGAATATTATGGGAGAAGTGGTGTTTTTGAGCACTTGCTTGGTCCTTTTGTAAAATTCTTGCAAGAACATGGGATAGCTCCTCAATATTTCATGCCTGGAACACCTCAGCAGAATAGAGTAGCGGAAAGAAGAAATCGTACTCTGAAAGACATGGTCCGTTCTATGGTGAACAATACCACCTTACCAGAATCCTTATGGGGAGAGGCACTTAAAATTGTTGTTTATCTTCTCAATAGAGTGCCAAGCAAGTCTGTGAATAAGACTCCCTATGAACTCTGGAGTGGCAGAATACCTAGCCTTCGACACTTGCGAGTGTGGGGATGTCAAGCAGAAGCCAAAGTCTTTAACCCTCAAGAAAAAGTTTTTTGACTCAAGGACTACAAGTTGCTATTTTGTAGGATACCCAGAGAGGTCTAAAGGGTATAGATTCTATTGTCCTGGCTCAGGACACAAAACTGTAGAGACCACTTATGTTAGATTTGTTGAATGCAATAAAGAGTCTAGGAACACCTCGTAATTTCTCTTTTGAAGAAGGGGAGTATGACACCCTGAGATAACACCTGTTGAGTTGAGAAATTCACTTCTTGATCTCAATCCCATCCTGTCTGATGATATAGTCACTCAAACTCCAATTGAATATGATTTGTAAGTTGGGACAGATATTGCTATTGCAGACCCACCATCACCTCCTGATACTGCTAATATTGGCAGTCTTCCACCTGAACCTATAAGGAGGTCTACTAGAGTGCGCAAGCCTTCTCTGCACTCTAATTATGTTTCTTATTTGAATTAGTGTGAGTTTGACATAGGATAAGAAGAAGACCCTGTTACTTTTCTTCAAGCAGTTAATCATAAGCATTCAGACAAATGGGTAGAAGCAATGAAGGAAGAACTGTTATCCATTAGCAACAATGGAGTTTGGGAATTAGTACAAATTCCAAAGGATTGTAAGGCTATTGCATCTAAGTGGGTTTAAAACCAAGATAGATTCTCAAGGTAGAGTAGAACGCTACAAAGCTAGACTCATAGCAAAGGGTTTTACTCAGCGAGAGGAGATAGATTGTAAGAAAACCTTCTCACCTGTCTCATCAAAGGACTCATTCAGAATTGTCATGGCCATTGTTGCCCATTTTGACCTAGAGTTACATCAGATGGATGTGAAAACAACCTTTCTAATTGGAGAGCTGTTAGAGCAGATGTACATGAGACAACCTGAAGGTTTTGAGGAAAAGGGTAAAGAGGACTTTGTTTGTATGTTGAAAAAGTCTCTTCACAGGTTAAAGCAAGCATCTCGACAATGGTACTTGAAATTTGATCGAGTTGTGACTTCTTTTGGTTTTGTAGAGAATCCAATCGATCAATGCATATTTTTGAAACTCAATGGGAGTAGTTTCATCTTTCTTGTGCTCTATATGGATGACATTTTGTTGGCTAGCAGCAACAAAACATTATTGATGGAGACCAAGGGTTTTCTTTCAGAAAACTTTGAAATGAAGGACATGGGTGAAGCTAGTTATGTGCTTGGAATCGAGATTAGTCGTGATAGGCCGCGGGGGTTACTTGGGCTATCACAACAAGCATATCTTGATAAAGTTTTAAAGAGGTTTAACATGTCTAAATGTTCTGGTGGTGAAGTACCCATCAGTAAAGGAGACAAGTTGAATAAGCAACAATGTCCAAAGAATGATATTAAGAGGAGCTCAATGAATGACAAGCCTTATGCCTCTGCCGTTGGAAGTTTGATGTATGCACAAGTTTGTACTCGTCCTGACATTGCCTTTGCAATTAGTGTACTCGGTAGGTTTCAATCTAATGCTAGTCTGGCTCATTGGACTGCAGTTAAGAAGGTTATGCGCTATCTACAACGGACAAAGGACTTCAAGCTAGTGTTCAGTAAATCAGAAAAATTTGAAGTTGTGGGGTATTCTGACTTGGACTTCAGTGGGTGTACTGATGATAGAAAGTCTACCTCTGGATACATTTTTGTATTGGGAGGAGAAGCTATTTCTTGGAAGAGTGTCAAACAAACTATTTTAGCTGAGTTTGTGGCACTTTATGAAGCTACCAAGCAGACAGTGTGGCTAAGGAATTTCATATCTGAACTGAAGGTTGTAGATTCCATCTTTAAGCCTTTACATTTGTCGTGTGACAATATTTCTGTTGTTTTCTTTGCAAAGAATAACAAGAGATCTAGCAATTCCAAACACATTGAGATTAAATATCTTCTGATTCGCGAGAAGATCAATGCTGGGGAGATCGTTGTTGACCATATTATTACTGAAGAGATGGTTGCTAATCCTCTAACCAAAGCTCTTCTAGTGGAAATTTTTAAGACTCATGTTTCTAACATGGGTGTAATGGAATCTTTTGATATGCTTGTTTAGTGGGAGTTTACCTATCCATAGTGGTATTGTAATAAGCATTATTTTGTTAGATCATACATTATGAGCACAATCTATATTGCGGATGTTTACTTTCCAGTATAGTGTTCATTTATATTCTCTCTCATCATATTATTATATGATTATTATGGTTTACTTTGACATGTCACAGTTAATGGTGGTATTTAGCCAAGCTTCGTGATTTATGGCGGTATTTAGCCTAAATCCATGGAGGTGGTTGTTAACCATAGGCTGTATGCCAAAGTGAGATATTAATATAAGAAAATGGTGGTTTGTCTAAGTATTGATTAATATCAAAGTTCTCTACCTGTGAGGTTTTCAAGGTAGGCTGATCTTTAGATCAGGAACGGACCTATAAGGAAGGATATATCTTATGTGATCATAGTTATGATATAATTCCTTATGTCTGTGTTTTCAGACGATTTGAATTGATAATTTTCTATTGTTTGTAACATTAGATAGTTATATGCCGTATATTGAGGTGTATTTTCTACTATTGTCCAACAATAGAGATTATTAATTGGATCAAAGTTTGTTTTGAGTGGTATTCAATCTTGGGATTATTTGACCAGATGTCAATGGGAAGACATCAGTATCAGTGTAGCCTAAGTAGGAGATTGTTAGGACTCTTATGTGGGCTTAACTGATATTGATTGACCTATTGGGTCCAAGAGAATAAGGACCACTCTAATTAGGAAACTTCTAGCCCTATTCTATTATGGGAATGGAATAGGGTTTAGGAATTTTATTATAAATAGAATATTGACGGTCCCTATAGCTATTACTTTCATAATAATATTTTGGGAGCACTGCTTTCTCACAGAGCTAGTGTAGAGATAGAAAGAAGATCCCATAGTAAGAGGCTGTAGGAGATCTCAGTAGAAGGACCCACATTGCGTAGTTCTTCATCATAGTTCGTGGTACAAGCGTCAACCTTGATTTAGGGACTTTATTCACACTCAACGGGTATGTGATCGATTTATTTCCATTATTCATTCTTGTATTCTGTACACTGTAGGTCATTCAAATGATTCTGGGATTTAGAATCATGCCATTCATATGGGCATTATGCAAAAGACTGTCGGGTCAGACCAGCCTTGCCCTCCAGTCAACCCTCTGCGTACCGACCTCCCTTAGCTCGGGGGAATCAACCGTAGGGAAGGATGTATGCTCTATCAACCGAGGAAGCTGAGGCCAGTACAGAAGTAAAATTAAGAAATTCATTATGATTAATATTGATGACCTGCTGAAATTATATGCATTGTTACACTAGGTATCCTACCCATATCAGGCATACCAACCTATGTTTTATTCGATTCAGGAGCTACTCATTCATTCGCATCTAAGAGATTTACAGATAAACTTGGGATGCCACCCAGGATCCTAGATCACAGAATGATTATTAGTATGCCTACGGGTAAAGTTACACAGTTGAAGGAGGTGTATGGGCCGTGCCCAGTGGAAATTAATGGAAAGAATTTTGAGGCACAACTCATTAAGTTCAATATGCAGAATTTTGATGTTATACTGGGTATGGATTGGTTGTCGGCTCATCGAGCTAATGTGATGTGTGTTGAAAAGCTGATTGGGGTGACAAAAGAAGAAGGGAAAGAATTGGTATACCGAGCAGATAAAATGAAACGGGTGAGGAAGGTCCTTGTCTCTGCTCTTCAAGCGGTAAAATTGCTAGAAAGTGGATGTCAGGGTTACTTAGCATCGGTACTTGATGTTGATGCAAGGATTACACCTCTAGAAGAGGTAAAGGTGGTTAAAGAGTTTCCCAACGTTTTCCCAGATGATCTGATGCATTTACCACATGATAGAGAGTTGGAGTTTGCCATAGATTTGACTCCTGAAGCAGCTCTAGTATCTAAGGCTCCATACAGAATGGCACCAACTGAATTAAAGGCGTTGCAGATGCAGTTACAGGAATTATTGGAAAAGGGGTTTATTCGCCCAAGTGTTTCACCTTGGGGTGCCCCAGTGTTGTTTGTCAAGAAGAAAGATGGCATGTTGCGTATGTGCATCGATTACCGAGAATTAAATAAGCTAACCATTAAGAACCGGTATCCATTGCCATGCATTGACGATTTATTTGACCAATTGCAGGGAGCCAGGGTATTTTCAAAGATAGACCTTCGGTCAGGCTATTATCAGCTCAAGATAAAGAGTAGCGACATACCCAAGACAACATATAGGACTCGGTATGGTCACTATGAGTTCCTGGTGTTATCTTTCGGGTTAACCAATGCACCGGCAGCATTCATGGATCTAATGAATCGAGTATTTCAGGATGTGCTTGATAAATGGGTAATTGTTTTTATTGACGACATCTTGATCTACTCCAAGACCGAAGAGGAGCACACTCAAAACTTGAGAATGGTGTTACAGAGGTTGAGAGAACAACAGTTGTTTGCCAAGTATAGCAGGTGTGAATTCTGGCTTGAACAAGTTGGGTTCCTGGGGCACGTAGTGTCTAAAGCCGAAATCGAAGTAGATCCTGATAAGGTGAAAGCAGTAGTGGAATGGGAAAGCCCCAAGAATGTCACTGAAATTAGAAGCTTCTTGGTTTTGGCTGGATACTATCGACGTTTCATCAAGAATTTCGTCCGAATCTCAGCACCAATGACTAAATTAACCAAAAAGGGTGTGAAATTCGACTGGGCAGAGGAATATGAGAAGAGTTTCCAGGAATTGAAGAAGAGGTTGGTGTCGGCCCCTGTGTTGACCATCCCTGAAGGTCCTCCAAAGTTGGTTTGGGTTACGTTCTCATGCAACGCGGTAAAGTAATAGCGTATGCATCCCGACAACTAAAGGAGTATGAGAAGAACTACCCCACTCATGACTTAGAACTAGCCGCAGTCATTTTTGCCTTTAAGATTTGGTGACATTATTTGTATGGAGAGAAGTGTGAGATATATAGGGATCACAAAAGTCTGAAGTACTTCTTCACCCAGAAGGATTTGAACATGAGACAGAGGAGATGGCTTGAGCTCATGAAGGATTACGACTGCGACATTCAGTATCATCCCGGCAAGGCAAATGTAGTGGCAGATGCATTGAGTTAGAAGGCACAGATTGTGTCACTGTCATGCTTAGCAGTCAGCCCACCACTCGTGCAAGAGGCGATGCTAATGGATGAAGCCCTCTTATATGAAGGAGCAACCTTAGAATTGGAACGTCAACCAGAAAACCTTAAATGGTTGACTGTATCCTTGACGACTCTACAGGTGCATCCGGCTATTAGGCAAGAGGTAATAATGAAACAACCTTTGGATCCTGAATTGCAGCAGATCCGAGTTAAGGTTCAAGATCAAACAATGAACGACCCGGATTTTATTTTATCCAGTGATGGGGCATTGATGTTTCGAGGCAGATTGTGTGTACTCGATGATTTGGATATACAAGACAAGATAGTGCAAGAAGCACATAGCTCCGAGTACTCACTCCACCCAGGAAGTACAAAGATGTACAAAGACCTTAAGCAAAATTACTGGTGGCCAAGCATGAAAGTCACAATAGCTCTGTATGTGGCGACTTGTCTCACATGCCAGAAAGTAAAAGCGGCGAGGCATCGACCTTATGGTACTCTTCAGCCACTCCCAATACCAGAATGGAAGTGGGAGAGGATTACAATGGACTTCGTCACCGGACTACCATGTACACCTGAGGGAATGCATGCAATATGGATGATCGTTGATCGGCTTACCAAGACTGCTCATTTCATTCCCATCAAGACCAAGTTCTCCATGGCTAAACTAGCACAACTTTACATGGACAACATAGTGCGATTACATGGAGTGCCAGTGAGCATTGTATCAGATAGGGACCCAAGGTTCACTTCCAGATTTTGGAAAAGCCTACAGCGTGCCTTGGGATCGCAGTTGAATTTGAGTACTGCCTTCCACCCACAGACGGATGGTCAGTCGGAGCAAACCATACAGATATTAGAGGACATGCTCAAGGCATGTACAATGGAGATGAGTGGCAGTTGGGAAGAATACATACCTCTTATGGAGTTTACCTATAACAACAGCTACCAAGCTACAATTGGGATGGCTCCGTATGAGGCATTATATGGTAGGAAGTGCAGAACTCCTTTGTATTGGGATGAGGTAGGTGAACGTCGAATGTTAGGACCTGAGATGATACAGATGACTTGTGACAAAGTCGACGTTATTCGAGAACGGATTAAAGCAGCTCAGTCCCGTCAAAAGAGCTATGCGGACACCTGCAGAAAAGACATCGAATTTCAGCCAGGGGAAAAGGTATTTCTCAAGATCTCTCCTACTAAAGGGTTGCAAAGGTTTCACCGAAAGGGGAAGTTGAGCCCAAGATACATTGGACCATTTGAGATCTTAGCCCGGGTTGGCTCAATAGCCTACATGCTTGCTCTGCCACCTTCGCTTGGGGATGTTCATAATGTATTCCATGCATCCATGCTGAAGCGATACGTTCATGATCCCTCTTATGTATTACCCGTGGAGCCATAATACCTTGAAGCTGACATGCAGCCAGCTGAAATTTTGGATCGAAAGGTGAAAACCCTTCGCAACCGCTCCATTTCCTATGTAAAGGTGCGATGGGCTAATCATTCACTTGAAGAAGCATCTTGGGAGAAAGAGGATGAAATGCGAGCCAAGTACCCTCATCTTTTTTATCAACCAGGTACGCANAAAAAAAAAAAAAAGCATGTTTTCATAACTACCAAGAGAAGCAGCACGTACTCATGACTCGCATGAGATTGTTGTTTGAATGCTCTAAAATAAATGGGGGTCCTAAGCGTTAGAGTATATAAATTAGAACATACTGAATTGCACATTCTCAGTTTCCATTTAATTTTATTAGTATGTAAAAGGTTCTTTCCTTCTTTCTTTTGTATTTGACTTTGAGGAGTGACTGCGTACAAGGCCAACTCCTATAATTTTTAACAGTTTTTCATTTTCCAAAAATGATAATCAATTGACTAAGCCCAATATTCTGTTGATGTCCACCTGTAAGCTGGTAGTGCGTGCATCAAAGTTTCTCAAATCTTCGATCGGTAATAACCCCATCAGATTTGGAACGGCAGAGAAGCCAGTCATGAACCACCCCAACCACCCACACGGCCACATCGCCTGGCCCGGCACGGCCCCTAATTTTGGTCAAAACTGAGAGTTGATTCACGATGGACTTGGCAAACAACTTGGGATGGCCACTGCATGCTTCTCAAGATTCAAACTCAAGTCCTTAGCCTTCCTTTTATACAATTTCTTCACATTTGACCCTTGTTCATTCACTAGCCTCGCTAGGCTTCTCTTCGCGTTTGCTCTGAACGGACAATCACTCCCCATGAACCCATCCACCAAGTGCAGGTATGCTTCCAGGTCATGACAACATGCCACATCAGCATCTGGCTTTAGATACGGTGAAATCTTGCTATCCACACGTAGCTCTGTTCCCACGTGCGAGTATGCCCATGGCATGTTATCCAACACGTTCAATATCCCTGCCACCTTGCTGTTGTCCCTTAGCTTCTGGTCTAACTCTTCACTCACGAACATCCCTGGTACCCTCGTGATCACATCTTGGGAGTTCACGATTCTTAACACCTTCACTCCGTTATTTCTGACCCGGTCCGCAAAAGCCCGGTTCCCAACTCGTGGACCACCGAAGGAGAAAACAGCGATCGGTGGCATTTCAGGTTCACAGGTGCTTAGTTCGTCGGCAATTAGCAGGGCTAGAGCTGCACCCAGGCTGTGACCCGTCACCGTGATGCTTAACGTCTCACCCTTGTATAGGTTCATTAATCTACGTACCTCTTCCATCACCGACTCGGCTAGAGATGGCATGTTTGAACCGGGAGTCTTGTACAAACTCTGGAACCCGCATTCCACCTTGACCGGCTGGTTCCGTCCAGAGTTTTCCTCTCCCGGGACCCGAACTAGGACGTCTCTCATGTTCTCGGCCCATTCTAAACACGTGGCAGTCCCACGAAGCGCGATGGTTATGTCTCTCCTTCCCATCCTTGATATCTCCCTCTTGTCATCGCAAACCGCCACGTAGCCGATCCAGCTGGAGCGCTGCGTCATCCAGCCGAGATCGGGGGCCATGTCATCTACCCAAGAAGGTAGTCCTACTGATGATGTGGCGTAAAGACCCTTGGTGATCTTGTAGGATCTATCAGACAATGTCACCTGGCACGGCAAAGGAACTGCTCCTTCATCTGACGTGGCAGGGTCAGAGTGGAAGGCGTGATATGCGGCTTGGATGAATTCACCAAATCTGACGACCTCTCGCCGGAGATTCTCATCCAAGGGATCAATAAGTCCAGCCCAGTCGTTGCACCCATGGTACTCCCGCCACCGGCTGCCGAGACTGTTCCTGGGGGAATACTCCGCCGACATCGAGAGGAGGCGTTGAAGGCGGTTCAGGTGTCGCGGTGACATCTCTTCCGCCGCCGCCTTCATTTCCGGCCAAATTTTTGACAAATTCAAACCTTGAAAGATATTTCTAAGCCTGCTATCCGACGACGACCCATTGCCGGAATCTTTGAGAAAAGGTTTTGTATCATGTTGTAGCGGTGGTGGTGGTGGTGGGGCCTGCTTCTCAAGTAGCTTCTCGAGGTTGGAAAGGTGGCTCCGAGTCTTCTCTGAATTTAAAGTTTCAGTGGAAGCAAAGGCCTTTGTGAGAGGGTTTAAACGAGACCCGCGACGACAAAAGCTGGCGGAACGTGATGCCTGGAAAGCCAGTCCGTTCTGGGTTGGAATCGTTGAGGCGATCATAGATTTTTCGTTTGATGTTAGAGAGAGAGTGAATAAGAAGCGCAGAGGGGGACTTCGACTTGGAGGCGTTTGATAGATGGAAGGCGATCGAGAGACCTTTCCGGTGGATGTGTCCAACCAGTTTAAAGTGGAAAGAGGAATAATCCAATGTCCTATATATAGACGGAATGCCTGGGGATTTCTCCAATTTTTAAAAGAAAATCGCAAGAAAAGCTTCGTAGACTTGGATGAGTAATCTGTAAAGCGTAGAATGGTATTGGTCCGCGGAGTTCTTAATATTCAAAGATAGTTCATGAGTTCGTGTAGTTGAAGAGATTGTCTGGTATAAAGAAAATCGATCCACTACGGAAGTTGAATACCTAAATTTAAACTGAGAGAGAGAGAGATTTAGATGAGGTTCAAACTTAAACCATGCGTAGAGGTTTAATTAAATAAGTAGCCTGGTGACAATATAATCGGAAGTGGCCCCAAAACACCCTTATGATTGAGATTTTTTTTGGGGTGTAGAATCATAATTGAGATTTGACAGCAAGGAAAACATATTTGATGGGTAATTTAGATAAATGAAGAGCCCTAAAATAATAAAGGAAGAAAGGGTTGGGTACACGGCCGCTTCAAGTTAGTTTATTGGGCAACAAACATAGTCTCCAGGAAGGACAGCCATAGGCAAGAGGGTCTTTCACTACGAAGGTGGAGAGAAGCAAACACATGGTTGGGCAGCCCAATGGTGTATTCCTTTTTCTTAATAATAAAATGGGGAAAATGTCTAATAGATAGGCTATAGGTAGATACATTTGATTATTTTATTTGGAGAAAAAAACTCTACCACTTACATGACTTCCTATGGCTTTCCATTGGTCTGCATATTGGCTCAATGGTCATGCAAGTGGACAAAAGTTTCTTACTCTTTAAAGAGAAATAAGATAAATAAAAAATGGACACAAGAAGCTTGTCTGCTCGCGTTCTCCCATACTTAGACATATGGGGCGGATTGTCAGGATAGAGGTATCTTTTCACAATCCACCCCATGTGTCTAGTTGTGAAGAACACAAGCAAACATATAGTTTTTTTTTTTTTTTTTTTTCTCTAAGAGTGACTATGTTCAAAGAAAAACACTTGCCTTTATATATATATATATTTCTTACAGGACAGAATACTTGAATTTTTTTCTTTTTTTGGTAATTTCGTGTCTCCTCCTCCAATCCTATCAAAACATATCATATGGGATCTTGCGTGACTCCAACAAATAGAAGAATAATTACAAAAATCATTTAGAAAATATGAACATATATAGTTACTATTCAAGTTCAATAGTAAAAAAAAAAAAAAAAAAAAAAAAGAAAAAGAAAAAACTATCTCAGTCTTTTATGTTCCCTAATAAATTTACATAATTTATCTTCCATTACACATTTTCATCAACCATCCAATAAATTCATTAGAAATAGATGTTTCATGAATAGGATGGATATACTATAAAGTAGATAGTTTCTGCCAAAATCTATGTATATTGCACATAGAAAAGTTGATATTGTAATCTTTTCAACGACCAATTATGAATCTTTTCTTCTTTTTAATACAAATGAACTTTTAGCGAAAAAAAAAAAAAAAAAACTACCAAATATCACTTTTTGCCCTCTTTGGCCTTTTTGTCCCAAGGTCTATCAATTAGGAAACATTACTTTATTTTATATAGTATTAGTGGGACGGTGATGGTAGGCGTGGGGTACAACACGCGTAACGTTGTAAACTTGTAATTCACATGTGAAACGAGAAGCATTTGTGAATTAAAAGATTACACCTCTCTCTCTCTCTCTCTCTCTCTCTCTAAAATAAGGTTCATGAGGTCATTATTATATACTATGTTGTTTTTTGCTTTATATTAGACGTACCAAACGCGGTTCCACTCCTTTGTGTGGCTGACTAGGAAACTGGAGTATCATCTTGAGGTTTGAGTTTCACATTTGAAAGAAGATAAAGTAATCATGAAGGGAAGGAAAGAGTTGGGCAGCCAAAAAGTCAGACCAACCCACTCTCTAAATCTCTATGTAAGGGGGGAAGAAACCTCATAAACCAGGAGATTAATTCCCTGCAGGTTTACATTTTACCTAAGAGGAGAGAGAGTGTGAGTGTAAACTCAATGATTCATATGTGAAAGAGACAGATTGTGAGTGTAAATAACTCACTACGTAAGGAGGAGGAGGAGAGAGAGAGAGAGAGAGAGAGAGAGAGACCCTACTCCAGGGTCTTGGGGACTTTTTTTTCAATATGGCAAAAGGTTTTTACTTTCCGCCTTGTACTGCCATATATGGATGGATGATGTGCACTTGGTGAACAACAAACTTAGTACGAACTATAAATTCGGATGTCATAAGTTTGACTCTGAATATGCACACCTTGGGCCACTCACACAGAGGTTGTTTAGTGCTCTTCACTGCTTTAAATGAAAGTTGAATGGTTTTTATTCAACCCGATATGACCTTATTCATGCGGTTATGAGGTCAATATGGGCCCGCGGGACTAATTAGGCAAAGGCCTAGATACCCGTCATTAGCAAAAAAAAAAAAAAAAAAAAAAAAAAAAAAAAAAAAAAAAAAGATGGATGATGTGGTTATTTCAACTCTTGAATAGAGAGAAATTATGGTTTAAGCTTTTTGTGTGTTTTCGTGTATCAAATTTCGGAGTTTAATTCAACCGATTGCTCTTTCTCATGTTTTCGTATTCATTCCATTATATCCCTACACACTTGGTAATCTAACAACTATTGTACACTTTCCCGTGAACCTAGGTCTCAAAGCTATGTTTTCTCATGAGAGAAATTGTTGTGGACCTGCAGCTTAATTTGTCCACAAAATTTAAGACCATATTTGATCATCAAATCACAATTATTTTTTAAAGTAAGCGTGTAAGAAAGTTCCTGTCATTATTGGTGTGTATGAATCAAGAGAGATTATGTGAACATTGACTAATGGACAAAGTTCTCCTTCACCAGGTGGTGAGGTTTACCACTCCATCCTAGGGTTCACAAACCCTTATAGAAATTTAGAACTTTCCCAAAATACCCTGAATAGGTCCTACACGCTTCCAAATCCCCACAGTGAATGAATTCCCATTCACCATGGCCATAGGAAAACTCCGTCCTTAAAAAATTGGTTGGAGTTAATTTGTGAAAATATCTATTGATTTTTTTTTTCTCTCACTATGTTGAAGTAATATTAAGCATGCATATAAGGGTGTCAAATCGGAATTGAAACCTAAAAGTGAATCCAGTTTCAGATCGAATACCCTAAACTGAATCAAACCGATTATAATATGGATACATCCTGGATCTGAAATGAGTGTTTATAATTCAGTTTGGTCTAGATCTGGATCTATGTCAATGACCAATGGTTCCAACCGAAATCGAACCGAAGAACTTGATGTAACTTTTTCCTTTTTTAAAACTAAACTCTTGATGTAACTTAAATAGAAATTATAGAGTTATAGCTATAATCTAAGTTCAAAATCGTCTTTTGTTGGGAAAGATCAATAACTAAGTGAATGAGCATTTGTATTTTGTCTTTTACATAGAAAAATCGAATTTAAAACTGAATATCGGAACCCAAGAAGAAATGAATACAAAACATAAATAGGAACCGGAACCATACCAAAACCAGACAGGTTCAGTACGAGTATCAATTTTCAAAACCAAGATGGGACCTGATCGGTTCTAGATCACACTAATCCCCCTTGAAACCGAAATCGGAAATAGACCGAACACCTGGTTCTGGACCGATTGACACCCTTACATGCAGGAGCTCCATTGATGCTCAAGTCTGGTGGACATGATTTTTACATTATCATCTATCGATCTAGTAACTTTGGCCAAGTATAATAATTTTTTCCAAAATGGAGATATAAAATTATGAAAATTTATTAAGAATTCAACTTTGGCGAAATTTAATTCAATAATAGAGAATACAAATATTAAAAAAGTCATCACATTGTAGGTCATACATTAGAATTGAGATTTTTAACTTGGTAGAAGGCTAACACAGGATAGAGATTTGCATCTCATTGTGCAATATTCATCTTATTTTTGTCTGTTTGAGTAAATGTACAAAATCACATAAAAGACATTTTTTTTTAAAGTGAAATCCTGTTTTATTTTTATTGATTTTACTTGAGTGGTTTCCTTTTATAATTTTTATTTTTTTTACCTGAAACAGATGAATTCTTGAAGTTTTGGTATTAAAATTATTCTTTCATGTCGCTATTACTTTTGAATTATAAAACTTTCCTACCAAAAAAAAAAAAGAATTCTAACATTTCACTATTTTCCACTTGATACTTAGTCTGTTCATCCAAATGATATATGACCAAGTAAGCATCTCGTTAGTTCAATTTCAGTTTAAATGAGTAAAGGAAATAACTAAAATTACAAAAGATGACATTTTGTGTTTTATACTCATATCTATTTGATGGAAATTTCGTAATTTTACTAAAATTTTGAATCAGACTTTGAGCAACTTTTCATGTGTAATTCGACCAAAATTTGGCCATTGTGATGTATGCAAGTTCCGCTATCACATGGATTCATGGACTAACACATGTACTACCAAGTAACAAATAGGGTAGCGTTATACTTCACAAAGCATGGTGTCTTGGTTAGTTATTTAAATTTATTTTGAACTTCTTGTTGTAAGAATAGCCACGGAATTAATTTAATTGCAGTTTTAAAACTCCATGAATCAGTTGAAGATCAGTTGCTTGGTTTATTTGCTAAACTAAGACGAAATTTTAAACAATTGCACACGGATGGTGAAGGGAACCCTCCCCCCTCATCTTAATAATCTCAGAGACCCAACAAAAACATTTTAGGGCCCGTTTGATTTTGTTTTTAGAAACGGTTTTTCTTTTTTTCTGTACTCAGAAACAGAAAAACATCATATTTTCTGTTTGATTTTTTGCTTCTGTTTCACCTATTTATAAAATAAAAATTGATATTTATAACTATTTTTGTTCCTAGAAACACAGGATTGAAGAAATAGCTATTAGTTGTTTTTCTGTTTCTTAAAAGAAAAAGTGACAGAAAAATTGTGAAATCCAGTCCCCAGTCCCGACTCCCGACTCCCGACTCCCGACTCCCGACTCCCCTACCCTCTCTATCTCCTTGTAGCTCTCCACAATCTGCAACTCTCTCGCGAAGCTCGACGACCGTCTCTGCTCTCTCGCGAAGCTCGACGTTCTCTACTCTATTGGAAGCTCAACGTTCTCTGCTCTCTTGCGAAGTTCTCTTCTCTCGCAAAGCTCGACGTCTCTCAGGTATCATTTCGAGTTGATTTCATCTCTGTAATGGTATGGAACCTGGATTGGATGCGGTTAGGGATTTGCATTGCAGTTTAATTACCACTCACATCTCTCACCTCTCTCTCTCTCTCTCTCTCTCTCTCTCTCTCTTTGTCTCTCACACCTCTCGTTACTCACGTTTTGTATCGTCGCTCGGTCTCGTCAATCTTACGAAGGAGAAAATCAGTTTTGTTATCTTGGTTACTGCTAGACTTTAGGAGTCTGTCGGACCATGTTTTTGGAGTTGAATGTTGCAATTCCAATACAAAATCTTTGCAATAGAGTTGTTTTTTTGGCAGTGCATTTCATATGTTTGATAAAATGATGCAAAGCAAAGAGGAACAGCAGAGGGAGTTGAGAGCCCTCTCTTACCTCGTTCCTTCTATTCATCCAATGTCTTATAAAAGCCATTATCAGGGCTTCTGGGTTGAAGATTCTTGGATTGGAAGCTTTGATATAGAGTAACGGCAGAGGGAGTTTGTAAAGTACTAAGGAGTTCTACAAGGTTGGACTTACACTCCCCAACTGTTTGATTAAAAGTCGCTGTGAATTCATGGACATTGGTAATGAATAATGACTTGGTAGTCGATGTATGCAGTATGGTAAGCCACACAAAATTGTCACTGGACTACTATTTCAATACTTCTTGCAATGTTTAACTTCACTTTTGTCCTCAACTCGTGTGAAACTTGGGGTTCTACTGAAGAAATTGAACAAACACATAGCTTGGTAAAACCAACTTCTTATGTGACTGATTTTTGTTGAATCCTCTGCTTCACATTTGTGGTCAATATGTGAAGATCTACCTGAGTCAGATGCTCAATTGGCAAGACTACTGGTGGAACCCATGTGATGAAGCTGTAAAGGCTTGGAAACATGTTTTGAGGAGTCAATTTGGGAATGATTTCAATCAATGATACACACACACAGCACACAAAGCAGGTTGAGGAATGTATACAATGCCAAGAAAGATGGCATAATCTTGTCTACCATGTAAAAGAGTCAACACTACCCATGCATGAAGCACCTTGTATTGCTTACAACAACAAACATTTTTTGCATTGCTGCTTTTTTATCAAATAAGAATGTGGGATCGTTGGCATGGCTAATCAAATCCATGGAGGGTTCTGCAGGAGCACATGATCAGCCTAGGAAATCGAGGCAGTTGCCATAGCATCAGCTCTAAAAGATGCAAAGCAGCAGCTCCTGGACATGTATGGTAAAAAATGAAGATAATGGATCTTGATCTTGGTCTCTCTATGATATTCTACTGGACATGAAAGTAGCTGCAGAAAACTTGTATGTATTATAATCTATATGGGGCCCACATGGTCATGTAAGAGAGAGAGAGAAAACATGGAGAGGGCAATGGTACAATGGCGTTGTGGGATCCGCAGCGGCGTATGAGGCGATGGATTAGGGTTATGTTGCCCATTGGTTTAGGTTAGATCATCTCAAAATAATTGACAATAATTCAACAAAAATCAGTCACACAAGAAGCAGAGGATTCAACTGTAATTAATGATACATACATAAGAAACCGTTTCTTGAAACAGAAAAATCAAACACTTTTTTGAGGTAAAAAAATTGTTTCTTGGAACAGAAACGGGAGAAACCGTTTTTGCTGTTTCTAGACACAGAAACGATTGAAACAAAATCAAACGGCCCCTTAGTTTAATTTCCTTGATCAGTTTCTGCTTCCACAATTTTTCTGGGGGGGGGTGGTGGTTAGATAATGAGGAGATATGACTGATTTAGTTAGTCTCATAACTTATATATCAGCCTAGAGAAATCCTAAAAATAAAAACCCAATTAAAGTGCTATATAATTAATCAACCTCAAGTCATTTGAGGCAAACATCAGAAGGCTATGTTCAATTTGTCCTTTTCAAAGGGATTTCTATTAGGATTGGCCTTAATTGGTTGTATCTTTCCTAATAATTGTGAATTTATAATATAATCTCCTAAAATTAAGCTCATCAACTAGTTTTCCTTGCACATGAACGGATAATTTGCTCCTTAATATTGTATGAAGTTTTTGGTCCATCATGCATTGGACATCCCTCTTTGCTTTTTAAATTTCATGGAACATGGTGGATACAGTCAAGTCCAGTCTAGCATTCTTGGTATGATAGTTTAAATATAGATTTGATGTGGCTTACCCAAGAATTCTCCCCTTCTCCCTCTCCTATCTGAATTCCATTCAATCTTCAGAAATCTTTGTGAGAACATACATTTAGGTCAATCCTGAACTATCTAGACTTCCTATTGAGAGGCCGGGTTGGACTTGACCAAGTACACTTGAAGGCTCTTTCATGTTTTTGCTATTTTTAGTAAAATATATATCCTATAATGAGTGACACAAATAAATAGTTGCACGAACATGCATTTGTGGTACCCCTCTCTGTCTCTCTCATTCTATTTATGGCCGGCTGCTTTCACAGTTCATATATAGGGTTTCTCATCCAAACATTTTAAGCCCAAATTGCAAGAATGAGTCAGTGATGCCTGTAGTGTTCCCCCTTGGCGGTTAGGATATTTATAAATTAAGCATCTTTAGAAAAAATTAATTAGGAAAAAGGATGCATATGCGTACCTTCTGCGTTTATACATGTGCACACTTACATGCTTCTTCATCTTAAAATGTTCTTCCACACTTTCATTGGTTGAGTCTGGATCCTTTATCGTGGGAGGTGAGGTGCAGTAATCATCTAATTATATCCATCGTAGAAGATCTGGGCAGCCATTGGCTGGGCTTCTGAATTCCATTATACGCGATAAAGTTGACATAAAATTAACAAAGTAGCTGACGACTTTTCCAAAGTTACATATTTTGATTCTTGACTTTGGAATGTCAGCCCTCATAAAAAAAGAAAAAATAAAATAAAATAAAAAAAGGCTGACCTTTCCAAAGTCAAGAATCTAATTATCCCAATTATGTAACTGTTGGCCAAGTTGATAATAAACTACCGTACCAAGCATGTACTTTAGGATTATTATAATTTTAAAATACAAAAATACTTATTGTTTCTTATCTCCCCCCCCCCCCCTCCTACACCCCCCTCTTCGTCCCATTACACACTTGCATTGGGTTAACGTGTACAGTTGATTATCCATAGCTGCAAGGGATTTCTTTATCTTCTGCCATGAGTTTGTACACACAGTGATTGAATAAATGATGTTTTTCTACTTAAAAAGAAAAAAAGTAATGTGTACAGATAGCGTGGCGCCGGAAAGGTAGCATTGCTGGTGCTTTAATTGTTGCTAGATGTGTGTGAGACATGCATGCAAAGAAGAAGAAAGGCTAATGACTGTGTGGAAACAAATTAAAAATATTATGTATGGGATAAAATTTTCTGTTCAAGAACAATTCTTACGCCACAGACATATGGGACACACAATGATCACCGTAAGCATCCTCTCAGATTAAAAAAAAAAATAAATAAATAAAAAATCAAATCCCTATGTATAAGCTTTGGCTTTGGAAGTCCAATACTCATGAGTCATGAGGAACGATTATATCTGACCCATAAACTTTTCAAACTTAACTTCAGCTTACACTCCAAGTTTGGAAAAGATAGAAAAAGAATATTATTTCTGTTTGACGATCTCAGGATTCTTTGTTCACCTTCAAAACTTCTCTGTGCCTAAAAGATTATTATCTCAATTTGTTAGGTTGGGATTACACTATTAATACAGAAAGCCTAACAAAGAAGCTTTTTGAAACTAGGCCATGGAAGGATTTTTTTTTTATTTTTTTAGGTCTCAAGAAGAGTTAAACTCATGATCCTTTAATTATGAGGTGTTGATGTTAGCCAACTCAGTAACTCCTCCCTTGGGGTTCGTGAAAAGAATCTTTGATATTACATAGTTTCAGCTTATGGATTTATTATAGATTCACCTTAGAAAATAATAAACAATCATCAGCAAAGAGCAAGTGAGAAATGGACTTGGTACAATTACGAACATTGATTCCTTTGATACGATCCTCGGATTCAGCCTTCAAGAGAATAATACTCAGGACCTAGGGACATAATATAAATATGGATAGAGAAAGGGGTCCCCCTGACGAATCCCTCGTGAGGGAGTAATGTTACCCCTAGTTACGCCATTGACAACCACTTGATATTTCACCTTAGTGATACATTTCATAACTAAAGAGATCCAATGGTTAGCGAACTCAAGAGCTGAGAGCATACGCTGAATAAGCATCCAATAAAGTCTATCATAAGCCTTGCGAATATCCAATTTAATAGCAACAAATTTGGTCTTACCTTTCTTATGATGTCAGATATAGTGAAATAACTCATGGGCGGTGGAAAATGTTGTCTGATATGAGCTGAGTGGAGACAAAAGCTGATTGCGAAGGCAAGATGATCTATTCTAGGATTGGTTGCATCTAAGAAGTCAAGAGTTTTAGTAATCAACCATGGATTTACTATATAACCCTTATAAAATGGAACGAGTACAGGTGTGACAGCTGTATTGTTTACCACATGGTGAGCCAAGTGGGCCAAATTTAAGTTACATATATGGATTGCAAAGGTTTAATAACCTAAAATCAGGTCCAGTTAGTACTAATCTAATTATGATTCGAATTAGATGTAATATGCTGGAATTTGCTGTTTCTCATCAGCCCTAACCTTGTCCATCCCGATTAAAACCCAACCGAATCTAACCCCCCTCAACTTGAGACCGGTCAAATCTCAACTGAAATTTCCCTCCCAACAGTACCTCACCCCTCTATATTCGAGACCCTTCTAGCTTTCCCATCTAAACCAAATTCTTTTCTCCACTCCCACCTTATCACCTAATCATGTCCTTCCCCTCCAAGCTCATCATTCCATTGTGAGGCTAATGGTCACTTTTGAGTCCGACCCTCTCTTAGGCGTATCTGAGGGCTTCGCACTATCGTATCCCCACTCAGAGATATGTGGGGTTCTATTTCATAGACCATCTCTTTTTGCTCATTAAGGTTTTCTAAGAGAAATATTAATGACAATTTGAAGATATTAGGGATTGGGAAGCATAATATTTAGAGTCACCACTTAGGGTTAGGCTTAGGATCGATGGGTAGGCCTGATCTATATGGAAAGGGCTCAAAAATTGGCCTAGTGCAGAGATAAGAGTAAGCGTTACTACAAGAAAAAAGGGGAATTGTAACATTTTTTTTAGAGATGGACATATTTTTTGTCTCTTAAATAAATCATTAGGGACAGATATAAATTCGTCGCTAAATTTTGACTATTTGGGACAAAAACTATATCATTGTAATATTTGAGACGGATTATTTCCGTTTCTATTGTGCTGTCCCTATATATCTAACAATTGGGACAGAAAACTTACCATCCCAGTTTCTGATACGAACATTTTCATCGCAATTGTGATTGATTTTAGGGACAGACGTAATTTATGTCCCCTAAATAAATCATTCGGGACGGATATAATTTCATTGCTACATATCTAGCAGTTGGGATCACTGTTAGCAAAAACGCGTTTAAAACTCCGTTTTAAACACATTCTCTTTTTTTATTGTTTAAAACACGTTTCCCGTATGCTTTTCAAAGATACTTAGAAAAATAGCAAACGACAAGCATTTCCGTTCTAAACACGTTTTAAACACGTTCCTGTTTTTTGACATTTTTTAAGACTTAACTTGTTGAACATAATGTCTACTTAATTGACCATATCTCTCTCCCCCGAACTCTGATCTACCTGATTCTTTCACCGACTTGAAGCTAACTCAATGTCCTATATTTCTCGTGATATCACCTTCAACTTTTTTTTTTTTGGCTAAAGATCATTGAATTAATTAAAAGAAAGAAAATACAAGAGGAAGGATATACTCTACAAGACTTAGACTAAGGAAGAGAAATCAACCCCACCTTCGGCATTGCCATCAGCAGGAGAGGACCTCAAACCTTAGACTAACAACCTAGAAAATCCGTAAAAAATAACTAAGTGAATCGGAATCTTGGCCATTGGGCCGCATCCAATTCTAGCTCCCTGGAGGTGAGAAGGGGCCAGACCTCAAATTTTTAATTTTTTTTGCTGAGTGCCAATCATTCAATATATTATATTAATGTTTATCATGCTTATTCTTCACACGTTGAAGTTGTTACAGGATATTATTGAATGTTAACGACAAAGATATTTGGGGAGAAAAATAGTTTTATCTATCATTTTGTTTGATGTCGATGTAAGTTTTAAATTTGTATATATTTATCTCAAGTTGTTAATTTTGGTTGATGTAAATATTAAATGTCTACTTGGATCAACTAATGTATAACAACAGGGTAATATATGTATACGAAAAACACAATTTTTTTTTTTTATTTACTTCTACACCTTTAGTGACGGATTTTTACTGTCCCTAAAGAATTACTGTTTTTAAGACAGAATCTTCCATCCCAATTGCCCATAGTTTACGACAGTAAAAATCTGCCTCAAATAATTTAGGTTCTTTTGTGACAAAAATAAACTGTCACTAGATGGCCTGGCAACACACTATTCAAGACAGAAATTTCTGTCTCTTATTTTTTTTTTTTGCAACGGAATATTCTCGTCTCAAAATCTATCGCAATTGACCCCTTAGGGACAGAAAAATTTTTCCGTCTCGTAAATTATACGACAGCTGTTGTAACGACAGTTGTGTAACGGAAATTTATACTGCCCCTAATAGGTATTAGTGACACTATTTTCGTATTTGGGATAAATAATTTCCGTCCCGAAAACCCTCTTTTCTTGTAGTGTGTCAGGTTAAGGAATTAAAAAGGTGTTAGGCACCTATTCCACCCTGGTTAAACCGGTATTCCTACTAGATGATTATTGAACGAATATTCTCTCATAGTTAATTATATACCGCATACATGGATAATTAATTGTTACACTGCTATAGACACTACCACTTATGGATTAAAAGTTTACATTTTTCCTACTAAGTTGAGAAGTTATACTTGTGCTCGACCTCGTTTTTAGTTGAGAGAGGTGGACCCCTGTTGTTGTGGACACGAACTTTAGTGAGTGTTCCTCGACTCAGGTGAAAGCAGACTTGACCATCCACTTTTTTTCTTTGGAGAATTTGGCCCGCTTATGACCTTTCACAACTTCAAAGGTTTTTGAGAATTTCAGCAGAGTTCCAAGATCTTGGTGGAATCTAAAGGAATCTCAGAAATCTAAGGGATATGGGGCTATTTGGAGATTCCTAGTGGAATAGGAAGTTTCTTGGGTTTCATGAGAGTTAGGGAATTTTTCTGAACTTTTTTTATATTCTAGATTTTTTTCCACCTTGATATGCAAATCGAGGCAATGGGTCTAATGAGTATTTTGGCAGAACTTCTGCTTGAGGGAGGCTTAGGCTGAAAAACACTAAGGCTGCGTTTGGTAATGTTTCTATTTCAGAAATGACGTTTCTTGCCAAAAACAAAAATTTCAGTTTCTGTGTCAAAACGCCGTTTTTAAACGAAAAATGGGTGTTTGATGAATCTGTTTTTGGAACTATTTCAAAACGCAAGTCTTCGCTTTGCTCTATGCGCAAAATTTTGAAAAATGAAGAGCCAGGGCGGAAGACAAGTTTATTGGGAATGATTTCCCTAAAATCCCCCAAATAGTTCCTTTTTTTTGGAACGAAATTGGGAAGACAAAACAACTATTTGTCGTTCCGTCAATTCTAGTTTCTATTGTTCCTTTTTCACTTTTTGCTCCAAAGAAACTGAAACTCCTCTATGATGCACCAAACGCTTTATTCCATTTTTTTCGTTCCCATAGAACGAGAAAACTCAAAAAATGTTCCAATAGAACGTTACCAAATATAGCCTAAAATATGAAAGCTAAAGCATTTCTTCTGGACACTCCTTGATAGTTGGGAAGGAGAAGGGTAAGTAAAAAGGTGAATTGGTGCCTTGGGATGGGTGAATAGGCTATTTTATAGGGACTCGAACACAAAAGGATGAAATCTCGCGCAAATTTTGGCTTGGGCCCTTGCAAAACAAGGGTTCTTAGATTTTGAGAAATCCATGGGGCTACGGGAATTTCATGGGACCATGGGAAAAATTATTCCTTCCCCAGATCCTTGCTTCAGAAGGTGTTGATCCTAACCTCTCTAGAATTTTTAGCTTCTAGGTATTATTTTCGGAGATCTAGTGGTTCAATTTTTGCATACTATATATCGTCGAAATCGTCTTTCCAAGTGTTATCCATCAGTATGGGTGTTGGGCTATTCTTTGGCTCAGAATCTTTTGGGACTCCCAAGGAAGGACTCTTGTCCTATTGCACCCTCGAGATTTTTAGAAATCTTGCTTCATGTCATTCCCGCACCGCTGGAGAGTACTTAGATTCGACTTGTCAGCATATAATGTGTCAATATTGGGTGCCATAAGACCGGTCTGAATTTGGCTGGTGCAAGTTCCAGGCTGGATTAGGGTTTTGGATTCGATTAGGGTTTTAAGCTTGGTCTGGGTCATCTTAAAAGGCTAAGTTCTCCTCTGATTGAAAGTGTAGGTCTTATCCACATCTTGTAAATCAGCATTACTGGGGGTAGATGTCAAAATTGGGTGTCTATACTCATCCTTTTTCTTCTCCCTTGTCAACCGAATGTTGACATTTGTGTTAGTTTGGATCACTTTTTTCTCTTCACCTTCCACCTTAGCTCATCTTTCCTCCCCTATTCTATCTAAGGACTCTCCCATTCAATCCCCTCACCCTTCCTCTCTTGAGCATCACACTTTTGTAATTGTTGGACCCCCCTCCTTTTTCCTTGGTTTCTTTTTCCTTCCCCACCCCTCCTATCTTGGATCCCTCACTTTCCGTAGGTCGACTAGGGTTCGGTAAACCCCCTCTAGTGCAAGATTCTTCTGAGCGATCAATCCCCTTCTCTATTGGTAAATCTCAATCTAATGAAATGTCTCTAAAAGTTGGAAAGCTTCTCAGTCAAAAGGGAAACCTTTTATGCCTCACCCTAATGAACCCCCCCCCCCCGGGGGGTTTCAAGAGGGACAAAGGGCATTCAATGGTGATCTAACATTTTTTATGGCTGTAATTGCTCCCCCTTCCCCAACCCCTGATACTCTTGTTTCCCCCTTCTTGGTTGGTTCTTAGGTTCTTTAATAGATAGGGGCTCTCTCCTGTAATATATTTTTCATTCACAAAATAAATAGATAAATAAATAATATCACATGGTGTAAAGCTAGTGCAAAACACTAGAAAGCATATATTGAGTGTTAGGAGTAACTAATTTTTTAATCAATTTAATATGTATGCATATGGTTCTAATTGGTTTTGATCGGTGCAATACTAACCGTTTATAATTTCAAAACCGAATAGAATCATTTAACAAAAAGTTTTAAATCAAAACCGAATCGATTAATAGATTGCTTGTACGGATTTAATTTGCAATTGACACCTTTAGATGGATAGATATAAATAAAAAGTATTTGATAGAATTTGATCTCAAAATTGGCACAAACCTAATGGGAGCTAAACTGGCTGACCTTAAATTTCTTAACACTGGATAGTGAGATTGATTAAGTCCAGAGAAAGTACTAGATTCGATTAGTTGAACAAGAGAGAGGATATTAGAGGTTTGAAGTTATACGTTAGTTGGTTTGTGTAGTAATTTAAGAGGGAGTGAATTGGATTATGCGGAATTAATGACTTACATGATAATTAAATAAATAAAAAATTATCCAAAACAAAGAGATGAAGACAATGACGGATCGCGTAAACACGCAAATCAGAGTTAGAAAACTTAATAACTTATAGTTAAAAGTTGTAATCTTGTAATTCACGTGTGAAATGAGAAGCATTTGAGAATTAAGATTACAGTTCTCTCTCTATAGAAAATAGAGTTTGTGAGATCATTATTCTATACTTATACGTTGTGCTTTTAGGTTTGAATTTCTCATTTGAAATAAGGTAAAGTGATGATGAAGGGAAAAAAAAGGGTTAGGGAGACAAAAAGTCAGACCACCCACTTTGTATAAAAAGGAAATCTCAATAATGAGGGGACAGGATGTAGATTCATTCAATAAAAGATCTATAGGTTTAAATTCTATTTAAGGAAGAGATTATTAGTCAAAACTCTTTGATATGAATTTATCACGTGTCAAATTTCTGAGTTTAATTAAATTAAATTACTTAATCTCATGTATTGACAGATGTGTGGGACTTGGTGTGTAAGAATCGATAGAGAGATTATCTGAACATTGAATTATTGGTTAGAGTTAATTTATGAGGACAGCGTGCTATTGATTTTTCCCCTATTATATAGAAGTAATAGGCTTACGCCAGCTCCATTGATGCTCAAGTCTTGCAGACATGATTTATACTCTGGGAAAAAAAATTATGTAGATCATATATTAACAATGACATCGGTAGATGGTTAACACAAGATAGAGCTTTTCATCCAACTGTTGTATCAGCCAAGATAAACTCTCCACATAACATAGAAGATCGATTTTTTTCTTTCTCTCTTTAAGGAAGAGATTATTAGTCAAAACCCTTTGATATGAATTTATCACGTGACAAATTTCTGAGTTTAATTCAATTAAATTACTTCATCTCACGTATTGACATATGTGTGGGACTTAAGGCTCTTAAAGTGGAAGTGTTGGAAAGATTCCTATCATTGGTGTGTAAGAATCGATAGAGAGATTATCTGAACAATGAATTATTGGTTAGAGTTAATTTATGAGAACAGTGTGCTATTGATTTTTCCCCCATTATATAGAAGTAATAGGCTTACGCCAGCTCCACTGATGCTCAAGTCTTGTGGACATGATTTATACTCTGGGAAAAAAATTATGTAGATCATATATTAACAATGACATTGGTAGATGGTTAACACAAGATAGAGCTTTTCATCCAACTGTTGTATCAGCCAAGATAAACTCTCCACAGTAGAAGATTGATTTTTTCTTTCATTCTCTTTCTAGAAATCAGCATGTTATATAATAATAATAAATAAATAAAAATGAGAGAATAGTATAAAATTTACAATCTAGGCATCCCTAGACAAAATTGACAAAAAGTTAAAATCCAAGAACCTTTTCACCTTCAGCAAGGCCATCAGATTTGAACCGTCTATAAAATATTTGTTCATGCTTATCACCAAATATTGGAGTAAAAATGTGCAACATAGGGTTCATATTATTTTTCTCTGTTTGTGTCAAAGTAAAGAGAAAAAAAAAAAATGAAATCTTAGAGTTTTGGCACCGTGTTGTGGTACCGTGTTGGTAGTAAAATTAGAAACGGATGTCTGGCGTTGTACCAAGCTAGATGTAGAATTTTGACCAAAAAAGGAAGAGCATGGTTTTGAACTTCTTGTTGTAAGAATAGCCATGGGGAGGTCATTTAATCACAATTTTAAAAAGAAGATGAATCAGCTTAAGGCCAGTTTCTTGGTCTGATTGCTCAATCAAAATGAAGAATTTCCAAATTGGACTCAGAGACAAGGAGCAGCCTCCATGCATTCCAATCCGAGTTAGTTGGATTCAACCAGTTTTCCCGCACACGAATGGATAATTTGCTCCCTTTGACTATTGTATGAAGGTTGTGGTCCATCATGCATGGGGCTTTTTCCTTTAGTTGCTTTCAATTTCAGGAAATTGTGGATGGAATCTAGTCTAGCTAGCGTTCTTAAGTCGTTTGATATTTTAAGAAATAGATTTGATATGGGTTGCGTAAGAATTCCCCCCTTCTTGCTACAACAAAGGAGGCTTATAACTACAACTTTTTTCGCAGTAAAAAGTCTAAGAATCTGCAGCAATAGCCAATTGTTGCGGATTACCTATAATTTTCTATCCACAATTACAAGTGCCATCGCTAAGCCTACAGCTGCGGATTTCACACCGCAGGGACATGGTACTTCATAGCTGTGGGTATTTAACTGCGAATGTTTTCGCAGCAAATCTATTGCTGCAGATTTTTAACTGCAAATGTTTCCGCAGCAAATCTATTACTGCGGATTTCTAACTGTGAATTTTTTCCGCAACAAATCTATAGCTGTAAATCTATTACTATAGATTACTAACTGCATTTTTTTTTCCATAGCAAATCTATAGTTGCAGATTTTAGCTGCGAAAATTTTAAATCCCAAAATGTATAACTGCGCTTCTGTAGTGACATATTTTTTACGTAGCAAAATTTATAACTACGGATTTTGGCTGCGAAATTTTGTGCTCTAAAATTTGTAACTGTGATTTTAGTGGAAGTTTTTGTGCAGCAAAATCTATAACTACAGAATTTAGACGCACAAATTTTCACCATAATTTGTAGCTACGCTTTGTAATAACGAATATTTTGAATAATAAAATCTATAGCTGTGAATTTTAATTGCGAATATTTTATTGTGAAGTCAAATACGAGATTTTTGAGTGGTGACAGTGTATAATCAAATTTTTTTTTGGTTTTATATATTTTTATACAAATGTAGTTGTTTCTTGAACCTCTATAATATAAAAAATATACATAAATATATAAATCCTGCTTATCATCCAAATTACTTAAATAAAATAAAATTCATGATCATCATCCCAATCAATTGTATCTAAAATACATAATTCAATAATCCTATCTAAAAAATTAAACCCCATCATACACCCTGAATTCAAATTGTATGGTAAAAAAATATATATATATATATATATATCAGACTGCACTAGTTTTAAAGTGTTCCTTGTTCAAGCCTCCCAAGCTCTATATTTGAATTTCAGAGTTATTTCCTGTAATAAAAAAAATATATATTATTTTATAATCAAATTATAAATACTGATAAAAAAATCGTTACTTGTATATCACTTTACCTTGTAGCGGTGACTCATGTTGACCATTAGAAATATTGGGTACCTATAACACACACATAGATAACAGTAGATTATCATTGAAAAAATTCAATATTGTCAGGTATATATTCAGCATATATGTTTGATTGAATCTCAAAAAATGAGTCAAACGAAGTAAGGAACAATGACTATACTAACCTGGTGTCACGTGGAAGCAGAAAAGGAATAAGAGAATGGAAAGAGGATCAGATCTCCAACTCGAACACCCTCAGATAAAATGAAAGAAAATTCAACTCATGATATTTCTGCTATCCTCACACCTGGAGAAATTCAAATCCAAACCAAATAGAAAAATAAAAGCAAAAAATAAGAAAAAGAAAACCACATACAAGATTTTTTCAGACCTAAGAGCTGAAACCTCAAGTTAATGGAATTATAAGATGCACAAGGAAGGGTTGTATTTTGTACCATTAAACACAACATGGTTCAAACGAAAAAAGCTTCCACTTCTTCTATTATCAGCAAAAAGTGTACATAATGCAATGGTATGGGGAAGATCAAAATGCTCGAGAAGCTAACCATGGCATTAAGAATAATGGATGACCTGTAAATATTAAAATGGCTGTTCATTGCTGTACCAGATCAGGTTATACCAGATCAAAACACCGTTCTTCTCCAATGAAATTGAAGTTTACACAGTAAACGAAAAGGGGGTCTGAATCATGTTGTTTACTCAAACTGTTGGAGGGAAAAATCACTAAGAAACATTTGATAAGAGTAGAATCAGTAGCTGTAAGAACAGTGGTCCTCTGTTGTTTATCTCATTTTTTTTTTCTAAGCCTTCGAAAATATAACAAGTAAAAGCTGGATGATGCTTTCAGTCCAAAATCAAATGAAGAATACTAAAAGGACACAGAAACTCATAAACTTTCTAAACTAGCTAAACAACATAACAAATTGTAATATAATGTCAAGTTTGACAAAGAGTCTTTTACGAATAAAATCTAGTAAAGGAATGGCAATCATCCACTTCAAATTTCTTGAATTGACAAATGTATGCATTCCACTCTATTGAATATCAACCAAAATTAACCAAAACATCACATCCTAGATCCAACCTCAAGCAAAAGCAACCACATATTTTTTGGTGACATAACAAACACATTGCAATTGACTAATTATGATAAGAAATGGAAGTTATGTCGGCAAGCCCTCTCATGCACATAGGGGACGATCTTGTAGGTGGCTTCCTGCCAGATCGGGGAAGGCAACTCCAGTTAACAGACTTTTGGAAGCCTCTGTCATCCTTGGAGCAGGCTGCTTCTGATGGGGGAAAGGATCCTCCCCTTGCAGCGAATAAATCTTTTGCCTCCATAGTTGGCTTTGATACTGAAGCATCTGAAAAAGGGGCTTCTCCTGAGAATCCTATTCCAAATCATATGCTAATGTAGTGGGTAATAGTCCGTCAGTGGTGGATGATCTGCCAGATCCAGTTCATGCAGAAGACTCAACCAAGGTGATCATCCCCCAAGAGGCATACGAGGATCGATTAAACAGGTATCTGTTTTCCCTGATCGGCCGGCTCAATTTTCGGTTGCTTTCCTTGGATGATGTTAGCAAAGCTCGTGAGAGGTGGAGACTCAAGGGTACAGTGAAGATGGTGCCCATGGGCAAGGGCTTCACAATTTTTCAGTTTGAATCGGAAGAAGATATGGCTCTGATGTGGAGACGAAGTCCGATGAAGATAGGAAATCAGTTTCTTAGGTTTCAAAGATGGCATCCAGACTTCAGCATACATGAAAAAAATGATCAATAAGGCCCTAGTTTGGGTGCATTTCCCTAATCTACCGCTGGAATATTGGCACGAGAATGTATTACTAACCATGGCAAAGGCGGTAGGGAGGCCAGTTGGGCTTGACCAACACACCAGGAATGTAATATATGGAAATTTTGCGCGGGTTTTGGTGGAGATGGAGGTGGCGGCCCCAAGGCCTGAAGAAATTCAAGTGGAACGCAGGCAACTTGGGACCGCGAACTTATTTGTTTTCAAGCAACAATTGATCTATGAAGACTAATTGGGAATATGTGGTTTCTGCAAAAAAAGGGGGCACCAACTGAATGATTGCCGAGAGAAGAAGGCCTCTGATGAACGTCAGAACACTTTGGACAAGACTGGGATCCCAGGAGCAGTGTATGGAGAAGATAGAGTCAACTCGGTAACGGTAACTCACCTGGTCGAGCCATGCCTTTTTTGGAAAGAGATGATCACAATCTTTCAAATTCCAATTTGAATATTGCCTCTCATATCTCTCCTAGTGCTGAAAGAGGGGAGACAGGTGTATCAACTCCTATAAATGATGTTTCTTGGTTACCTAATGTGGTGGAAGGAGAGATTTTAATTGATTTAATTGACACAAATCCTCAATCCATTCTACATACTTCGGGTAACTTGGGATTATATCATGTGGGGGAGGAATCAATTAAGGAAGCTTCTCTTGGTGAGGAGGTGCAGGTTAGGGAAGAAACAAATATGGAATCCTCCGATTCTGTGTATGAAGAGGTTTCCTCAGGCGCTGAGGTGGACCAATCCGGCTCTGACTCTAGCTCTGAGGCTGGTTCAGAATCAGACCAGTCCAAAAATTTGAAGGAGGAATTGAACCAGGTTGGTCCCACACCTGGTCTGGTAGTGCAACAGGAAAACCGTAGCACCTTCTTCTCAGGGTGTAGTGAGGGTTGTCACACGTGCTAAGAGAACTGGGGCGATCCTAGGGGGTAACCATGGAGGACTGGCAGGAAGGGGTGGTTGAACCTCCTCCGATAAGGTGTATTCGGCCCCTCTGCAATTTCCATTGAGCAGAATGGAAGTTGCTCGTATGGGGGTACACGTTGTTGAAAAAGTGGCGGCCTTGGTAGAGAAAGGGAAAGAAGTGGGGGTGAGAAGGGTAAGGAGCAACAAAGGTGGTGGTTAGACCTCGAAGTCTGATAGGTCAGAAGGAAAAAACATGTAATCATGCGAATTTTCTATTGGAATATTCGAGGTGTTAAGAAGGCAGTAGCCTCTAGGGCGCTGCAATTTTTTCAACGTGAGCACTCTCCTGATGTGGTGTGTATAGCGGAACCTATGGTGGATTCGGTGTCTTTCCCTTCCATTTTTTTCAATCGGTTGGGTTACATGGCTGAGCTAATCCATAATTCTCGGCATGACAAAGTGCCAAACCTATGGGTCGTTTGGAAAAACTCTCTTTAGAGGCCGGTTGTGCTGCAGTCATCTGAGCAGTTGATTTCTGTTTTGATGATCTGGAATGGTCGTCAAGTATTGATTTCTATGATCCACGCCTCCTGTTTTAGGGCAGAGCGTAGAAATTTATGGGTGGAGTTGGGGACTGTAGCGACTTTGGCTCTTCCATGGACTGTTGTAGGGGACTTCAATGCTACATTGTACTCCCATGAGAAGAAGGGTCCAGGCAGATTTAATGTGGTTGCCGTGGCTGAATTCCAGGCTATGGTGGATGCATGTGATTTGATTGGCACTACTTCTCAGGGCGCTAAATTCACTTGGACAAATAATAGACGTAGAGGGCATGTGGCGGCAATTCTTGATAGATGTTTCTTCAATGCACAATGGCTGGATGTATTTGGTGTTTGTGGGTAGCAGGTCCTCCATAGATCAGTATCAGACCATGCTCTTATAATTTTCTCCTCTGCGGCGGCACCCAAACCTTGAAATGCTTCTTTTCACTTCCAACGTTTTTGGATGGAGGAGGACTCTTTGGAGGACCTGGTGAGGGATGTGCGGTATAGGGAGGTCAGGGGAGGTCCCATTCACAGACTCGCTCAAAAGCTTAAATCAGTGAAGGGCGCTCTTAAGGGGTGGGAGAGGCAGGTTTTTTGGAATATTGACGTGGCCCTAAAGGAAGCTTCAGAGAGGGTGGAGGAAGTTCAGAAAGTCATTGATCAGATGGGGATGTCTAATGATCTATATGCAAGGGAAGCAGAGGCTAAAACCAGGCTGTTGAAAGCGATGGAGATGCATGAAAAGCTTTGGGCTAAGAAGGCTCGATCTAAGTGGGTGAAGTTAGGTGATCGTAACTCAAAGTTTTTCCACCAATCGGTTAAGGTTCTCCATGCAAAAAATTGCATCCGTTCTTTGAAAAAACAAGATGGCTCGGTGGTCTCTGAGTCGAGGGAGATGGCAGAGTATGTGGTCCAATTCTTTAAGGATTTTCACAAGGCTGATCATAATGTGCCTCATTTGGAGCTGCTGCAAATCATCCCTAAAGAGGTGAACAGGGAAGACTACTTAATCTTAGAAGCGATTCTTGGGAGGGAGGAGATTAAGCAGGCCGTTTGGGGATTGGACCCACATAGCTCGCCTGGCCCTGATGGGTTTCCTGGAGCTTTTTTCAAGCAGTGTTGGGAGATAGTAGGTGAATATTTTTGTCGAGCAGTGATGGTATTCTTCCGTGGTGGGAAGCTTCCGAATGGGGTAAATAATAGTTTTGTGACTTTAATTCCAAAGGTGGAGGGAGCTGGTTTCTTGGATAAATTTTGGCCTATCTGTATGGCTAATTTCTTCTGCAAGGTCCTATCAAAGATTATGGTAGAGAGGTTGGCTTGTCTTCTTCCCTGCTTCGCGTCAGATGAGCAGGAGGCATTTCAAAAAGGTAAGATTATCTCTGCAAACATTGGTTTAGCTTCTAAATTGGAAAATTTGTTACATACTTCGGTCAGGGGTGGTGGAATGGGAATTAAAGTAGATGTGCAGAAGGCCTATGACACCTTGTCATGGGATTTCCTTTTTGAGGTTCTAAAGAAATTTGGATTCTTAGATGTATGGTTGGGCTAGATTTACGAAATTTTAATTTCTACTAAAATTTAGATTTTGTTGAATGGTGGTCCCGTTGGATTCTTTGGTGTGGAGCGTGGATTGCGTCAAGGGGACCCAATCTCCCCAATGCTTTTTATTCTTGCAGAGGAGGTGATGTGCAGGGGCCTGAATGGTCTGTTGGAGGAGGGAAAATTAAAGGCTCTCCCTGGTCCGAGAGGGGTGAGTGTTCCTAGTCATCTGCTGTTCGCAGATGACATATTTATCTTCATAAACACTGCAGCGAAGCATGTTCTCTATTTAAGAGATTTTCTACTCAAATACTAAGAGTTTTCTGGTCAAAGATTTAACTTTGATAAAAGTAAAATATTCTTTGGTAAAGTTGTCCCTCACCGGAAGAGATTTATTACTGATTTGCTGAACATCCCCATTTGTTCTCTACCAACAAGGTATCTTGGGGTAGAGATCTTCAAAGGAGCTGTTAAGAAGGATAGGATACTACCTCTGATGGACAAGATAAAAGCTCGTTTGCAGGGATGGAGGGGCAAGCTGCTATCTATGGCGGGTCGGGTAGAATTGATTCGGTCTATGATCTCAGGCATGCCAATTCATAACTTTTCAGTTTATTGGTGGCCTGAATCTGTGATCAAAACAGTGGAGAGATGGATGAGAAATTTCCTATGGTCAGGGGATATTGACACAGTGAAGAAAATCTCTGTGAAATGGGAAGAAATGTGCAGGCCGAAGGCAGAAGGAGGTTTAGGTATTAGAAGATTAAGGGATGTGAACTGTGCAGGGCTCAGCAAACTTGTGTGGCAGATGAAACATAAAAAAATTGCCTTTAGTAGTTACTTACGGGCGAGGTTTGTGAATGAAGGTGAAAATCTCAAGAAGGGGTATAAATCCTCCTCTATGTTAAAAGGTATTGCCAAGATGTGGCACTTTGTCTCTGAAGCTGAGCGTTGGATGGTGGGAAATGGTGAAGATATATATTTTTGGCACGACCGATGGTTAGGTCCGCTCTCAATTGCAGAGCTCTCTCCTCTCCCTCGTTCTCTTTTCCATAACATAAGTAAAGTTGCGGATTTCATTTGGGAGGGTAAGTGGTGTCTCCCCCAGGCCAATTCGGATTTCTTACGTAGCATATTTAAAGAAATCAGTAGTTTACCCCTGCCGCTTGGTCAAAGGGATAGATGTTGCTTGTCTCTTTCCTCTTTAGGTGTTTTTTCCTCAAGGTCGGCATGGGAGGCGTTGAGAAAGGACGCTTCAAAGGTAGACTGGGCTAAGGTAGTATGGTGGATTGGTTTACTGCCTCACCAATTGGTGTTTGGATGGAGGCTAATGCATAGAAAACTACCCTGTGACGAGATGGTGAAAAGTAAAGGAGTGCCGCTGCCTTCCAGGTGTGATACAAGGTTGAGGAGTCTTTCTAGCACTTGTTCTTGGAGTGTGAAGGTCCTGCTTATATTTGGAGTGCCTTTGCAGAGGTTTTTAGGTTTTCGTGGCCAAATCAATGGGAAGATTTTCCAAAGCATGTTACATGGTGGACCCAAAGGTCTAGTGCTACTGGCATATCTCAGGTATGGTTGGCGGGTTTGATCCTTAATCCCTACTTTATATGGATGGAGAGAAACTCAAGGAGGTTCAGGGGAATGCATCGATCTTATGGCCAAATTTTCTCTACAATCATGGAGGAAGTCAAAAGGCGTAGGCCAAGGAAACAAGACATAAGTAAATCTCGTTTGGATACAGAGAGATGCAATAATCTGAATATAGTGGTGCAAAGAAGAAGGATCAAGGGAGTGCGAGAAGTTTTTTGGCTTCCTGCAACGGTTGGATGGTGGAAACTAAATTGTGATGGCTCGTCTTTGGGGAATCTAGGGAATGTAGGAGCAGGTGGTGTAGTAAGAGATAGCAATGCTCAGGTAGTTTTGTCTTTTAGCTCCTTTTTAGGTAAAGCAACGAGCTTCCAAGCTGAATTCCATGCTTTGATGGAGGGAATCGATAGAGCGAGAGAGAAGAAGTGTGAAGCTTTATGGATTGAATGTGATTCGGTATCAGTAGTCATTATGGTGCAAAGGGGGCTGATCCCATGGTTTGTATGGCAGAAGTGGTCTGCTCTCATTTCCTACCTCAAGGGTATAAGTTGGAAAATCACTCATTGCTACCGGGAAGCCAATCCGATAGCAGATTTTCTGGCATAGTCGGCAGCGAAGAAAGAGATGTCTTCATCTAATGTCGTGTGGCCTCCAGAGGTACATCATTTCTTATCGGATGACCCGATGGGCACATCGCGGTTCAGATTTTATTAATCTTATGCCTAGTTTCCTCCTTATTCTGCCTAGTTTCCTCCTTTTGCTGATGGAAATGCCGAAGGTGGAGGAGGGTCCTAGGGTTGTGATTGTATGCCTTTGATTTTGTTTTCTTTCCCTTATTCTTCCTACCCTTGTACAGTTTTTCTTTGGCTTTTTAATATACAAGACCTTTTAGCCAAAAAAACCACATTTTTTGGTAGCAAACTATATTAAGATCACCAGTAAATGCATTCTCTGCATGAAAGAAATTAGATTTGACAAGATAAAAATGACCGTAACAGAATAGATATGTATGCTTACCAAGGATAAAAGAGCATAAAACATCTTAAGAAAGGCATATGGTACTCTTTTAAGAGTTGAGTCTTTGCACGGTTGGTTCGGGTTTTGGAGCAATTTCTGGGATTGGAATCTTAGTCCCATACGGTGAACTTGGTGCAGTCTCCCACCTTTCTTTCCATTGCAAGAAGTTGGGATATTGGAGACAGCCCCAACTAAGCATCTGTAGCAATCATTTTGAGATTATATCAGCAGTACACTGCACTTACCCATATATCTACTCAAAGCTGCTTGTTAAAATTTGCAAACAGACTAGTGGAAGAGCCAAAAGCAGCCTGGTTCACAAGGCCTTTCATTAAATCTCCCAAAGTCTAATTAAACTAATCTGGGTTGGGCACATCATTGACATTGGACAAATACCAAGTAGGACTTTATCGCATATCGAGACCTAGAGCAAGAGAACGTACATTGTGTTGGAATTCTTGACAAACACAATGTACTGTTGACAGAATTAGAGGATAGAGAAAAGAGTAGAAGATTTGAGGTTGGTTTCGTGTAACAGAAAATCAAGACCGATTCCATGGTGTGTGAAATTAATTTGCAGCATATATATATATATATATACATAGAGAGAGAGAGAGAGAGAGAGAGAGAGAGAGAGAGAGAGAGAGAGAGAGAGAGAGAGAGAGAGAGAGAGAGAGAGAGAGAGAGCATCCGCGACCTAGAGCAGCGGCGATCTGAAAAGTAGATCGCCTATTATGATATTTTCATTAAAAAAAAAAAAAAACTACTTATTGAAGCAGAGATAAAAATGCCACTGTAGATTTTGCTTCCAAACACTTTAAAGCTGGGAAATAAACCTCCCCTATAGGGTAATTGATGCTTATGTTTTAAGGAAAAAATGAAAGTTATTGTGAAAAATAAACCGCCCCTATGGTGCAGACTTTAGTGGCAAACCATAAAAAATCGCCCCTATTTCTTAAGTTTTAGGAGCGAATTAAAAAAGACGCATCTAATTATATATGTTTTGGGGTGGATAAAAAACCGCCCCAATGCGATTCGAATGAGCTTTTATCACGTTGCATTGGTTCTGAATCCTAGGTTTTAAATTATAATCTTAGATTTTTTTTTATTTTTTTTTATTTTTTTTTATTTTTTTTTTTTATCTTTGCATTGGGTTGTATCCCATTGGAATTTTTTTTTTAATTTTTTTTTTGCTAGACGTCCCATTGGACATACCGTTAGAGATTAACAAAATATCAATCATATGTCGCATCTGATTTAATGAACCTCCGTCCAATATGGTATGATCCAAGCCGAATCAGATAGGTATTGGCTTTAATTGACCGCATCCCATGTTTTAGAATCTCAATTTTTTTTATTAGATGTTTTAGAATCTCAAATTTTTTTTTTTCTATTAGATGTTTTAGAATCTCATTTTTAGGAGTGTCTAACGTTCTTTTTGACTTAGTTTCTATAGAGCTTATTTGATTTTAGTCCGAGAATGAGTGACGACAAAACCAAATTGGGGAGGGGAACTTAGTGGGGTCAAATGTCCAATTCAACTCAATTTCTACTGAGCCGGTTTGGTTTTGGTCGAAGAATGAGTGAACAACAAAACAAGATTGGGAAGGGAAATTTAGGGGTGCCAAATAGAAGACTCGAATAAGCTTTTATCAGGCTGATTTGATCAAGAATGAATGACTCCAAAATGTGAGGAGACCGTGAAAAATAAAAATCTTAAGTCTAAACTATTTAATTTTTCAGTCGGAATTAGATGACGCTAATATTAGGTCAATTGGAGTTTTAGATGAAAAGATTCATTTTCAAAATCCCTCATTAGCTAAGAATGGTACGATCTCTTACTACGATTTTAAACACTGCAACAATAAGTAAGTTCTAGATTACTGTGAATTTTAACTATGGTTATATTTTCGTAATAACAAAGTTTCCTGTTGCTACAATTTTTAACTACGGTTTTAATGTCCATAGTTATAAGTTTTTTTTGTAACTGCGATTTTAAATAGCGTAGCAATAAGTATTCCATATTACTATACTTTTTAATTGCAATTTTATCTCCGCAGTAACAAAGAATTTTTTTTTACTGCGGTCTTAACTACTGCAACAATAAGTAGCACATATTACTGTGTTTTTTCTAACTGCGGTTTTAATTCCATAGTTACAAGATTTTTTATTACTACAATTTTTTATTACGATTTGTTTTCGTAGTTACAAGGTTTTTGTTATTGTGCTTTTTAACTACAATTTTATTTCCGCAATAACAAAGATTTTTTTTACTGCAGTCTTAACTACTGCAGCAATAAGTAGCATATATTACTATGTTTTTTCTAATTGCGGTTTTATTTTCGTAATTACAAGATTTTTTGTTACTGTAATTTCTTATTGCGATTTGTTTCCATAGTTACAAGATTTCTGTTACTACGATTTTAAATTCCGTAGTAACAAGTATACCATATTACTATGATTTATAGCTGTGATTTTGTTTCCACAGTTACAAGGTCCTCTGTTACTGTGATTTTGAAATATCGTAGCAATAGGTAGCTCCTATTACTGTACTCGGAAAAACCATAGTTATAAGACATTAATAGCTGCGGATTTTGAAACCGCAGCTAAATATCAGTAGCTACAAGTGTATTTTGTTATAGTCCCTTCCACTCTGAATTCCATTCCATCTTCGAAAATCTTTATAAAAGCATACATTTTGGTCAATCATGAACTGTATCTTGACACTTTCTATCAAGGATGGAACTGGACTTGACCTAGTTTTCGCAACACCAAACAATAAAATTTACTAGTTGGCACACTTGAACACTTTTAATGCTTTTGCTATTTTGTAATAAAACATATGTGCTATAATATATAATTTGGCTAAGGTTTCTCCCTTGGTTAGCCTTCATGGCTATAGAGTTGTACTATTTTTCTTTATTTTAATATATTATTCATTCGCCCAAAAGATATTTTAATTGAAAAGAGAAAAGTATTAATAATTAATTGTTGTCTATGTTGGAACTCTCTGGAAAATATGGACTTTTTTTTTTTTATCATTTTTCTACACGATTTGGAAAGTGGTCCCTAGTAAGTGTGGATGACATTAATGAACAATCCTTCCTTTCAAGAATGGAGATGGTTCTTAAAAATTTTCAATGGTATAACAATCAGTGATTATATTGGGAAATTTGCTTTAATATTGTGTATCATCATATTTGGTGGAAAGAAAACAATATATATATATATATATATATCTATCTAATAGATTCGTGAAACAATTACTTCTGATGAAATAAAAAATAAATTCAACTAATCCGTATTATAAACGTAAACACTTTAAAAATAGGCATCTTATTGCATCAACCCTGATAGAAAGAGTTCAGTCAAGGCAAGAGGAAACTAACAACACTGTAATTACCTAATTAGGTTAAGAAGGTTGTCAGACAAGGCGTCGCCAGCTTTCAGTATCAGTCATGGCTGCTTTCAAAGTTCATGGGGCTCGTCTCATCTAAATATTCTATTCTAAGCCCAAATTCCAAGACTGAGTCTCAGTGAGGACTGCAATGTTCCCCTCCTTCGGCACTTAGGATATTTATAAAACATATTTAGGGAAATTAATTAGGTGTAATCTCACATGTTCTCTTCACCCTGAAACCCTCTCCCACGCTCCCATTGGTTGGGCATATATATTCCATTACATGCTGCCGATATAGTGATCCCCTCCATAAACCATAAATGAAGTTGGCATCGGAAACCTGACCTTTCCAAAGTTGGATATTGATTCTTGACTTTTGGAAAAGTCAGCCCTTTTATTTTTTTTCATAAACAAGACAAGAAGAAGAAGGCTGAACCTTCCCAAAGTCAAGAATCAATATGTAACATTTACAGTTGGCCAATGCAAGTTGATATAGACTTGAGAAACATCATAGCCAAATAAACTGGTACTATAAGGATTATCACAACATAAAATACAAACATTCTGTGGCGCCACAGTGCAGGGTCTCTCTCTCTCTCTCTCTCTCTCTCTTAACGTGTTGAGAGCATCACAGTAGCTTCTGCGAGGTTTGGATATCCAAAAGAAAGGTGTGCTTACGTTGCTGATGCTTTCACAGATTGAATTGTTGTGAGGTGTGTGTGACTCATGTATAGATGAAAGACTCCGTGGAACAAATTATATTATATATATATATATATAGGGAGAGAGAGAGAGAGAGGTTTTGTGAGTAGCGTCATGAGTCATAAGGAACAAAGATATCTGACCCAGAAACTGTTCAAACTTTTAACTCCAACTTACAATCCAAGTTTGGAAAAGAGAGAAAAAGAATATTATTTCTCTTTGACGATTTCAGGATTCTTTGGGTCAGCTTCAAAACTTCTCTGTGACTATAAGGTTATCACCTAAATTTGTTAGCTTTGATCGCACAATTAATAGAAAGTAATTAGCTTAACAAATAAGCTAATTTCTTTAATTTGATCTTTATATATATATATATATATATATTCAGTTCTTATTACTTATAGTTTTTCCCTTTTCAACTTCTCTAAAGTCTAAAGTCTAAACATACGTCCTACCTTTCACAACTCGTCCCAAAAACCAAACACATGAAGCTTTTATTAAGGTGGACTCCTAAAATTCTTGCCATCTTTTCTCATTTAGATTTTATAATTTTCTTTCATGGATGATAAGAATATTGACATTGGAATGATTCTCTTAGTCAAAACATGCAGCTGACCTTCAGTTTCTTATTATTAACAACATAAGATAGAGAATGAAGAAGATAGGCTTTTTTTCTTTTTTTCTTTTTTTGGGGATGATCCATAATTAAGCATTAAAATAATTGACTTTAGGTAGGTAGAGAAGACAAGGAAACAACCTTAACAAGTTACAATAACCGCGTGTGTGTGTGTTTATGTGTGTGATGGAAATCTTAATGGGAAACAAAGACATCTCAAAGCATTGAAAATGTACATTTCTAGGTAAGAGTGGCTGAGGTCAATATACTACATAGCATTGGAACGGCCCAATGAGTTCATAAGATTCAGCTGGTGAAATTTGTTTTATATTTTCTATCATCTATTTATCTAAGTTTTAATGCTATGGTTGCCCAAAAGTGAGAGGAGAGAATTTTTTTTTTTCTATTGTTTCATAATAAGCCGAAGACATTGACTTGCATCATAAAAGATATCAAAGTAGATGTCCAAGACAAGTGTAGAGGTGTAGTCCCTAAGGATAGGAAATCTTCTAAGAGTATCTACTTGGCTCAGAAATGGGGTGTTATCCAATCTAGATTGAGAGGCATATGTCCCGGAGTTCTGATCCTACTAGCTGCTTCTTTGCTTTTGGGTCCTTTTGCTTTGTTCTTCTTGTGTCGTTCCGACCTAGTGGTGCTTGGAGCTTTCTTAGTCTTGGGGGTTTTCCCTAAAGCTTAGATTGATTGCCTTTGAGTCATAATTCTTTTCTAATAAAATGATATCACCTATTTAAAAATAAATAAATAAATAAATAAAATAAAATAGTGCATGAGGTCCGAGTTTTCTGAGCACATTGGCAAGTGCTGATCTACTCGAAGTTTTAAAACTAAGAATTGGACATGGGATCCAATAATTAGGATTAGAATTGGTCGATGGTCAGAATTGGCCTTTAATCAATTGAAACTCAAGAGATTGGATTCGAGAAGAAACAAAGATTTTCATAGATCTTTTTTTAAGTTTGAAAATTTTGTAAATCTTGCTATCCATCGGGAGGGGAGAAAATTTAAGTTGCAGTTATACACCCCCACTCCCTCCCTTTTTTCTTTAAAAGGCAAATGCTTTTAAAGTTCTTAACCGAAAGTCCCAAATATATGCCACTTATTGGATAGGCATAAATTTGGTGGACATGTTGATCTCCAGTTCCCTCCCTATATATTAAGCCTCACTAGTGAAAAAAAAAGCTAGGGACTCCAGTGGAGTGCATACATAGACGGCAAAGATTTAAAAACTCGGAGTCAGCTCGGGTCTATTTCAATCTGATTATGATTCGAATTAAACAAAATCTGTTGGAATTAGCTGACTTTTCAAATCCATCCACAGAAAGTGGATTGGCCTAAAATTAATAAAAATAACAAAAATTTAAAAATAAAATCTAAATAACACATTGTATTATAGATTATAGTTATTAAACTTTGAGTCTTCCCATTTTAAAAATTGGGTTCTCTTCTAGTGTTCAGGTAAACTCCAATCAATTTAACTGATTCTGGTCAGATTCAAAATCGAAATGTCTGAATTGAAGACCGATTCTATTGCCGATTCCGCTCAGTTGAACCTTACTTTGAGTGGAGTGAAGTGTGAACCCATCCTTGGCATTGTTTGTCACTGCAACGGTAGGCACTGGAACTTGTGACTTGTGTAGGCACCTAAGTGCATTACATTACGAAGTTCCATGGTATTAAGGTATTGCTACTGGTGATACAATTAAAATTGTCCAATTGGATTAATTGGGTTTCAAAAGACTTTATTTGGTAATGGTTGGGTTCTATGGAGTATGGACATAGTACTTATTTCTTTAGGTTTTAATATTGTAATGGGTTGAATTATAAAACCCAAAAGTGGGGATTCTTATGGGTGAACAAAAATGTATCATTTTAATTGCTAATTTCCACATATTACCTCCAGCCAGGAATTGGAAGATTAATTTTGATCCCATAGTTGGGTTCTATGAACCTTGGGTTTCTTATTTTTTTAGTTGTATCATTGTAGTGGGCTGAATTATAAAGCCCATTAGTAGGGAACTTAAGGGTGCACGAAAATTATTCTTTTATTTATGGGTCTTATGCCTATGGTTTAATCTACAAAACTATCTCAGCTATCTAAGAGTCTTATTTATTTATTTATTTTTTTGATATAATAACATAAAACTATCATTAAGCTAAAATATCTACATCACAGTCATCCTGTCCATTAGAGGTACAAGCTATATGAAACATTAAGTCCATAAGAGGATAATCTTCTACTGCTTTATAGTGGAAGGAAATTGTATGTAATAGTAATGATATCACATGGAATGTTGCAAAATATAGGAGAGGCCAAGCTTCCTTAGTAGGAAATGGAATAAGGTGAAGTAATTCATTGTTTGTGTATCATACTTCATGTATATATCCTTTGGTACCAGCTGTCCTCAATCCTGTAAGGATACCTTTTTTTTTTTTGGCTAAAAGATGATTATATTAAAAGGAAAAATGGAGATACATCAATAGCAAAAGAAAAAATATGGTGCATAGTTGAGACCACTAGAGCAACTTGCAGACTCCACCTTTAGCATTACCATCAGCAAAGAGAGCAAGCCGTGCCTTTGCAGAATCTGAATCTATGTATGTCCATCGCATCATTTTCTAACTCCAACATGATGTGCCTCGGGAAGGATATTGACGTTTCTGTGATCCCATATTTTGAAGCCTTCTTTGCAAGATAGTCCGCAATCGCGTTAGCCTTGCGAAAGCAGTGGGAAATTTTCCACGAGATAGAATTCAGGAATGGGAGATTTGACACCCATCGTTGGAGCACAAACCATGGAATCTGGTTCTTCTGCACTACAGCCACCACACCAGTAGAATCGGACTCAACCCACACACCTCTTGCTCCTGAATTTTTTGCCATTAACAGCCCCTCCAAGACCGCCTCAAACTCAGCTTCGAAGATTTTCTTTATGCCTAAGAAAATACTAAACAAGTTGCATACCTGACCTTCATTGTCGTGAATGATACCACCAACGCCTACCCTTCCTAGATTCCCCAGAGAGATCCTGTCAACGTTGATTTTAATCCAGTTCAGAGGAGGTTTGCACCAATGCACTTCCAGAGGAGGAACAAAATTAGGGGGCTCAATGTGTAAACCCAATTTCCTATAGCATAATATGTCACTGGTACTCTTTACCTCTCCCTTCGATCTGCCCAAACAAAGGCCAAGCTCATGGCGAATAAATTCAAAAATATGGGCATCGGTTCTAGCCTTATTTTCGTGGCTTCTTTTGTTCCTCTCCCACTAGATATTAGTAGCAATAATGGAAAAACTCATTAACCATGGGTTTTTTAAGTTTAAAATTCTTGCCTTGGACTTCCACCACTTGAGTAGCTCTTCAACAGATTGATGCACCGGGCTAGAAATTTCAAAGCATGTGCAGAATTTTTCCATATGCAAACTGAATAAGGACAGCGAAGAAAAACATGATCAATGCAGTCTTCATCTTGGTTGCATAGGGAGCATCTAGATGCCAGCTGAATACCTTTCCCTTTAACCAGGTCATCCATTGGGAGCTTTCTGTGGGCAAGCCGCCATCCTAAGGTAGAATACCTAAGGGGAAGCCCTTTCCTCCAAACCAAAGAGAACCAAGAAACCTTAGGAGATTTTTCCCTAATTTCTTCCCATGCAGAAGCCGTGGAAAAGGTTCCCATAGGCGTCAACTTCCAAGCACAAACATCCTCCATCTAACAAGGGGGAAGGTTGATCTCCTTAATAGTTCTAAACATATTATTTAGAAGATCAGACCTCACCACTGGAAGGTTCCATTGCCCATCCCGGATAAACTCACCCACTTTGGCATTGGTGTTAGGGAAGAAAGGTCCACAAGCTGAGCCTCCTCCAACGTAGACTTTGGGCCCCACCACTTATCCTTCCAGAAATTGGTCAGATTACTGTTACTAATGAACACATTTATGTGTGAAATCTAGGGTAGTAAAACATGCATTTTCAAGGCCTTAAGGACTATTGGGCGCTATTGTAGACACACAATTTTGTCATCCTCCTCCGGCTATGATGAATTACAGATTGTGGACATGACCCCTTGCTTCCGATTAACAAATGTGATGATTGACTGTGGTAACCCTATCCATAAACACTTCATACCTACCAAAAAAACCCCAAAAATCCCGTGTGGGAGAAAAGAGGGTCTAATTATGAATTTTTATATATGAAGGAATCCGGTTAGAATAACCATATAGATGAATAGTACTCAGGATTACGATTCCAACGATATATGGTACGTCAAAATGAAATAGTCGGATCTCCCGCAATCGCTCCTAGAAATTTACATATAGTTGCACACATCCCCATGCAGGCCAACCAGCCCGCCTCCCAGCCCTTACCCCCCATGTACCAGTCCTTGAGCCCCCGCATGCCAGCATGAGCTTCCCTGTCTCCCCCGCGTGTCAGCATGCACGCCCTCGCTAGCCAGCCCATGGGCCCCTGAGGCCCAGCCTGCGAGACCCTGTGTGCCAGCCTAGCACCATCGTGAGCCAGCGTATGTGCCCCTGCCGCCCAGCCTGTGCGCTCTCGCATGTCATCCCGCCCCCCCACTTGCCAACCTACGCACCCCTCGAGCCAACCCCGTGCACCCTCTGCCTGCTAGCCCTATGCTCATGCCCAACCTACCCAATGCACCTATGCACGCCCCATGCACCCCTGCCCAACTTGGTGTGCTATCATCAATGGCCGAAATTTATGTTCCACTGACCCGGTGGGTGACCAACTTATGCATTTTACACTACCTCGCTAGTATACCCTACATTATAACCTCCCATTGGCCCAAAAAGTAATCTTTTTACCATATTAGCCCAAAAAAATTTACTTTTTCCCTATTAGTCTAAGAAAATCATCTTCCATCCCATTGGTCCAAATTTTCATATTTTCATCCCATTGGCATAGAAAAACCACTTTTTCCCCCATTGACCATGGGAATTTCCTTTCCCTCCCCATTGGTTCAAGAATCCTATAAATACCCCCCTCCCTTTGGTTTTTCACAACACAACACCACAACATCCAAGCCTCCAAGTGGGGATCCTAGAGAGAGAAAAGCTTTGGCCTCTCTCCTCCCCTTTCCCCCCTTGAGGTTTTTCAAGTCTTCGGAGAGATCTTCATAAGATCCGAAGTGTTCTTCAGATCTTCGAAGTGTTCTTCGGGCCTTCGAAACTCTTCAACCCACACTTCGAATCTTCCAAGTGTTCTTCGGGCCTCGAAACTCTTCAACCCTTTGCCTTCTTTGAGTGAGATTTTGCTTCAGAAAAATTTTTCTTTAGTGTCTCACCCCCTCTTGAGGTTCTTCCAGTCTTCGTGGAGATCTTTGTAAGATCCGAATCGAAGTGTTCTTCGAGCCTTCGAAGTTCCTCAATCCCTAGGATTAGTGTCACACCCTGTTCCATACAGAACCGAACCGATGATCGATTTAACTCCTGTTAACCCAAAATTTGCCAGGATCATCTGATACGGTAATCACAGCACAGCATACACACACACACACACTAAGTCAAGCAATTTCTGTATTTCAGTGGAAGTCTTACACATACATACTTGTAAATACCGCAATACTCTTGATAACCAAATTGCATTACATAATACATTTACATGTGGGCCCATAGGTGTGATATATACACAAGAAATACAATTTACACATCCAGAGCACAAAAGGTATAACATTTTAAAATATAATCAAAAAAATCTGGTGCAAGCATCAGTGTTGTCCCACAACACAACTCTCGTACGGGCACTCGGCCCTGTGCCCAAGATCTTTAGAGACCCACCAGTCCTCAATTGGAAACTCCACAGTGGGTCCCAACTCTAGCTCCTCAATCAGATAACCTGCAAGATCATTTAAAAATGGTGTGCAAGAGGGATGAGCTCACTAGCCCAATAAGTGAGAAAAAAGACCAAACAAGTATGCGCAATACAAATGAACCTATATGCGTGCAGTTTTTTTTATTATCTTAGTCAATTCTAAGTCATAGGTCATGTGCTACTCGTAACCATAGTGCATATATGCTCCAAGTACGAGTCGCGAACACCATCCCATGATACGCCCATAAGGTTGTCGGAGAAGGCCAATCGTAGGTACCGAAAAAGTAAAATATCGACCCATAACGACATTAAAGTAAATGGGCCCTACTCTGCATTAAATTAAAAGTAGTATGATTGGCCCTCTTGTTATATCACTGAAGTTGCTGACAGTCCTAATGATCAGCTGGGCGTACATCTAATGGCCACCGTTTGTTCACAACCTCGGGCTTCCCCCCAGTGATGTACCCAACACCTAAACCCCTACTGGGAAGGGTCATAGCACAGGGAAATGTCATTCCTAACCGTATGCTCCTATGTGAGATAGTACAATTGTATAATGCCACCGCGTCCCAATCCATGGGCCACCAATACATTCATGTCCAAGCCGACTACGACATCTAGTCTAGCAAAGCATCGTATTCAATAGTTTAAAGTCATCCATCTCATATCACAAGTAAGAATAGACATTTAGCAATTAAAGATATCAGCATGTCAAATCATAAACGAATTTCATAATGCACACGTCAATGCATGGAATGGCACTCATGGATAACTAGTCTACACAATAATAATATAATGACATGCCTAGTCTACAACCAGGATAAAATGATGCAAATGTCCTCTTCCCACTTACCTAGTTGTGTACGAAGATCACCCTTGGTACGAGGATGATCCGGCGTGCAATGACGCGAGTTTCTAGTACAACCTATCATAAAAAGAGATGGATTTAGTATACCTCCACTTTAAGGTCATAACCAATGAGGTATGATGATCCCAATGTGTTTAGAATCACTAGAGTAGGTTACTCGACAAATTTAGGCCTAATTGGGACCCAATAAGTAGATCGGTGGGTCAACCGATGGGCAAGGCACCCATCAGTCCTTGCTCGCCACTCAACCTAGGGACTCTGCCTGGACCGACGAGCCAGGAGCGACGGGCCAGGTCACCCACCAGTCTTGCTTACCTGTCGAGCCAACAGCTCTGCTTGGACCGATTGGCCAGGAGCGGCGGGCCAAGTCTCCCACTGGTCTTGCTCGCCAGTTGAGCTAACAACCTACCCAGGACAGACGGGCACTGGATTGGTGGGTTTGATCATTCCCAGGCACCCACCAGTCAAACTCATAATTTTGTTGTTCTTTCCCATTCTTCATCCCACCTTGGGAAAACCACCACGGGTCGATTCGATCATATTTTCCACAAATCTAAGGCTCCAAATGATAATTCCAACCTAGATTTAAGGTTGATCCAAAGTCTTAAGCGTGGATCTTACCTCTTTGCTCAAGAATCACCTCAAAACTCCAAATCTTCTCTTTAATTCAAGAGATCAACAAATTCTTCATAAATCTTGCAAGTCTTCCTCTAAATCCTTCATAAACAACATGTAGGACGGTTGTTAAACCTTAAATTCAAATTTTCAAGAAATAATAACAAGATCCAAAGGGTTGCTACCCAAATCGAAGGGTTTCGCTTAGGGTTTCATAAGGGTTGAAGGAATATGGACTTTACTCACCTCAAATCGTAGATCTCGAGATGAGGGTCACTAATCTAGTGTGGGATTCAAGAGATCTAACCCCGGTGATGCACAACGATCATCATCTTCCCCATTTTCTTCTTCCTTCCTCTCTCCTCTTTCTTCTTTTTCTCTCTCTTCTTTACTTTTCTCATCCACCGTGTAAAATAATAAATGAGGTGAAAGAAAGGTAATAAATGCTATTTATAGTGGAGTCAAAATATCTAAAGATCAGAGTGATAGGTCACACTGGTGGGTCTGACCCACCTATGACCACCCACAAGTCGGCCAATACTTAGCCCAAACATTAGGATTTTCATTGGGGCTCAGTCCCAACACGTATTTTACTCTTAGTAATTGATTAACATGCGTACTTGACATAAAATATGACTACGTACCCTTATTGTGCATACATGATCTTGTGATACGTACAAGTGCACAACTTGGGCACATAGACTACATTAGGCACAGACTCCAACTCATTTGGCCAACCTGAGTTCAGAGTCACCCTTGCCATCATGTTCCATAAGGTACTCAAATTGGCTAGCTCGGGTTCAGGTCCTACAAGACCAAACCTAACCAACCAGGAAATTAGACCGGGTTTAAAAAGTAGGGTATCACATTTACCTCCCCCCTTTTTAAAAATTTCATCTTCGAAATCATAGTACCTTGTTGTTCGAAAAGATGAGGACTCTTGGCTTGGATGTCATCTATTTTTTCTCCAGAAGCTTCCTTAAGCGAATGATTGACCCATCGAACTTTTACAAAGGCAATGGAGTGATTATGAAGAGTCTTTATTTTTTTGTCTAAAATTTCAGTAGGCTATTCTTCGAAGGTCATATCAGCTTCCAAATATTCAGGTTCCATGGGTAGCACATGTGATGGATTATAGATGTATCGCTTCAGCATAGACACGTGGAGCACATTGTGAGCATTACTGAGAGAAGATGGAAGAGCTAACATATACGCTACGGAGCCAACTCAAGCCAAGATTTCAAATGGGCCAATATATCTCAGACTCAGTTTGCCCCTCTTGTGGAATCTATGCTACCCTTTGGTAGGAGAGATTTTGAGGAATACATTCTCCCCCTTGCAATTCAATATCTTTCCTACGGTTATCTGCATAGCTCTTTTGGTGTGAATGAGCTGCTCTAATTCTTTCTCAATTGATGTCGACCTTATCACACGTCATCTGTATCATCTCTAGTCCAAGCATCCGTCGCTCACCTACTTCATCCCAATATAAGGGCGTTCTACACTTTCTGCCATACAATGCCTTATACGGAGCCATCCCGATTATGGCTTGGTAGCCATTATTATAGGTAAACTCCATAAGAGGTATGTATTCTTCCCAATCGCCACTCATTTCCATTACACAGGCCCTGAGCATGTCTTCCAGTATCTGTATGGTATGTTCTAATTGCCCATCGGTCTAGGGATGAAAAACAATACTCAAATTCACTTGTGTCCCTAATGCTTGCTGGAGACTCTTCTAAAATCTAGATGTGAATCTCGGGTCTCTATCCGACATGATGCTTACCGGTGTTCCATATAAGCGGACTATGTTATCCATATATAGTTAGGCTAACTTATCCATGGAGTAATTGGTCCTGATCAGGAGAAAATGAGCCATCTTGGTAAGCCTATCAACTACCACCCAAATTGCATCTATTCCCTTGGGTGTACGAGGTAGCCCTGTGATAAAATCCATGGTGATCCTATCCCACTTCCACTCCGGTACGGGGAGTGACTGCAAAGTACCATATGGTTGATGCATTTCTGCCTTGACCTTCTGACACACGAGACATTTTGCTACATACAAGGCCATAGTAGACTTCATTATTAACCACCAATAGCTTTGTTTAAGATCTTTATACATCTTTGTACTTCCAGGATGAAGTGAGTATTCTATACTGTGTGCTTCCTTCACAATCTTGTCCTGTATCTCCATGTTATCAGGTACACACAACCTGTCCTGAAATAGTAATGCGCCGTCATTGGCTATTGTTAAGTCAGGATCATTTATTATCTGCTCTTGAATTTTCAGCCTGATCCTTTGCAGCTCAGGATCCAAAGATTGTTTTGTCATCACCTCTTGTCTAATGGATGGGCGTACTTGTAATGCTGAGAAGGATTTAGTCAACTGCTTAACATCATCTGATTGATGTTAAGGTTCCAATCTTGCTCCTTCATATAGAATAATTTCATCCATCAATATCGCCTCCTGTATCAATTATGGACTGACAGCTAAGTACGAAAGTGAAACTGTATGAGCCTTCCAACTTAGAGCATAGTCCACCACATTAGCCTTACCCAGGTGATACTGAATATCACAATCATAGTCCTTCATAAGCTCAAGCCATCTTCTCGCCTCATATTTAAATCTTGTTGGGTGAAGAAGTACTTAGGCTTTTGTGATCACTGTATATTTCACAATTCGCCCTATACAGGTAATGATGCTAGATCTTCAAAGAAAATATGATTGTTGCTAGTTCTAAATCATGAGTCTGATAGTTCTTCTTATACTCCTTGAGTTGTATGGATGCATATGCTACCACCTTGCCGTGTTGCATGAGAACATAACCCAACCTTATCTTGGATGCTTCAGTATAGGCTGTCATCCCACCTTTACCATTTGGAATGGTTAATACAGGAGCTGACACTAACCATTTTTTCAACTCTTGAAAGCTATTTTTATATTCTTCTGACCACTCAAACTTTACACCTTTCCTGGTCAACTTAGTCATTGACGCCAAAATTTGAGAAAAGTTTTCAATAAAGCGCCAGTAGTAGCCTGTCAAGTCCAAGAAGCTTATGATCTCTATTATATTCTTGGGTGCTTTTCACTCTACTACAACTTTTACTTTGTCTGGGTTCACCTCGATCCCATTCTCGAACACCCCGTGTCCTAGGAATCCTACTTACTTAAGCCAAAATTCACATTTGCTGAATTTGGCATACAACTGTTGTTCCTTTAATCTTTGTAACACTATTCTCAGGTGTTTTACATGTTCTTCTTCCGACTTTGAGTAAATCAAGATGTTATCAATAAAAACGATGATCCACTTATCATAGAAATCATGAAATACCTGATTAATTAAATCCATAAAAGTAGCCATTGCATTGGTTAGTTTGAAAGATAGCACTAAGAATTCATAATTACCATATCGGGTTTTAAAAGCTGTTTTTGGTAAATCACTGTTCTTTATCTTGAGTTGGTAATAACCCGATCTGAGATCAATCTTTGAAAACACCTTAGTACCTTGTAGTTGATCAAAGAGATCATTGACGCGCGGTAATGGATATCGGTTCTTGATAGTTAACTTGTTCAGTTCTCGGTAATCGATGCACATACACAGACTACCATCATTTTTCTTAACAAATAAGACTGGTGCACCCCAAGGTGATACACTTGGACGTATAAACCCCTTTTTCAAAAAATCTTGTAACTATGTTTGTAGCTCTTTTAATTTGGCTAGTGCCATCCTATACGGAGCCTTAGACACTGAGGCAGCTCTAAGAATTAAATCAATGGCAAACTCTAGCTCTCTGTTAGGCGGAAGCTGAATTAGATCATCTAGAAAGACATTAGGGTATTCTTTCCCTACTTCCAATTCATCCAGTGGAGCAACCTTTGCATCCACATCCATTACTGATGTAAGGTAGCACTGACATCCATTTTCTAATAACTTCACCACCTACAAGGCATAGATAATAGTCTTTCTAGGTCGCTTTGATCTTTCAGCTTGATACATAGATTTTTTATCCAACACCTTGACTTGTTTTTCAGCACACATCATATTTTCTTGATGAGCCGACAACCAATCCATGCCCAAAATGACGTCAAAATTGTGAATATTGAACTTGATAAGCTGGGCATCCAGTTTCTTTCCATTAATTTCAACTAAACATGACCCACACACTTCTTTCAACTGTTCCACTATTCCGGTAGATGTGCTAACAGCTAGCTTGCATTCTAAGGTCTTAGATGGCACACCAAGCTTCCTAGCTAATCGCTTAGACACAAATGAATTTGATGCCCCAAAATCGAATAAGACATATGCAGGTATACCTGATTTAGATAAGTCACCTAGCATTGCATTGTATATAAGTATATAGGTTACTCAAATTTTAATCATAAGGTCTTTTAATTAAAGTGTACCTACTACTACTTCAGTACTGGCTTCAGCCTCCTCAGCTATGAGGGCATACATCCTTCCCCTGAGGCTGGTTTCCCTGAGTCAATGCAGGTTTATGAACAGGGGGCCGATTAGATGGGACCGCTACTAGGTGCCGACAATCCTTAGAGAAGTGTCCGTATGAATAACAATTAAAACATCAGCTTGGCAATGTCTAAACCGGAGCAAGAGATCTTTGTACTATTCTTGGTGCTGTTGAACAACGAGGGGGTCTCGGAGCCGTAGGCACCACACTAGTATTAGGGTGGAAAGATATAGTACCCGGTCCATTAGTCGGTTGGAAGGATAACCCGATGGCCTATAGGGCTGCCTATAGTTAGGACCATAGGAATATGGTCCACAAAAGCTCTTACTCGGGCTACCTGAATCAAGATATGGGTTTACCCTCTTCCACACTCCCGGTGTAAGGGATGGCTCTCCCTTCTACTTGTCTTCCATTTTTTTCGCTTTTTGCATAATCTGTGCATATTCAATTAAGTCCAATACCTCCAGCACTATACCAATGGATGTCTTCAGTCCCTTCAAAAAAATTTGGGCTTTTTCCTCAGCTATCCTTATATGGTGAGGAGCAAAATAAAATAAGCTTTCAAACTGTCACTAATACTCCACAATAGTCTTGCTTTCCTGAGTTAGTGCCATAAACTCTGCTTCCTTATGGTCTCTGAAGCTCTTTAGATAGTAATTTGATAAGAGCAATTCTTTGAATTGTTCCCATGTAGGCTCGGAGTGAGTTGCCATCAATATAGGCTTGGAAGCTTTCCACCAAGAATCAGCTTCATTTCCAAGTTGCAACCCTACACATATAAGCTTATGTGTCTTTGTACACTCTATAATATCAAATACTTTCTCCAACTCTTGGATCCACCGATCATACTCCAATGAGTCATTTCCCACCTTGGTGAGGTTGGGTGGCATATACTTCTTAAAATATTCCACCACCTTTGCTGTAGTGGTGGCTGATGGATGATAACGTGGATAGTATGGATAGGGTGGAGGCATCATAATTGGCAGAGTGCCATATGGTGGAACTGGAGGAGTACCTCCCTGTTGATCTTGAGGTGTAACCTCAGGTGGTGTTCCTCCAAGTTGTACTCCAACACCTGACCCCATTGGAGGGTCCTGTGGAGTAACCTCTCTAGGAGGCTGGCCCTATGGTGCAGGGTTCAATTATTGCTGCATAGCAGCCATAAAGATTTGTTGCTACTGAAAGGCCCCATGCAACTGTTGTATAAGGGTCACCAACTCAGCAGGAGTGATAATATGTGGGGGACCCAAAATTTTGTTCATGGGTGGGTTACCCTGAGCATGCTCTGGATCATGCTCCGCTTGTGGTGGTGGATGTGAGGATTGCCCCACGGGTCGAGGACCACAGGAAATAGGTGGTCGACCACGAGAGGTACCATGGGCACGACCACTGGATTTGGTGCGTACCATGGTGTTCTGTACCTGGATTATTCTAAAATATAAGCATTGATTGAGTGCCACAACATTCATATATATATTCACAAGCAAATGCATTTTATGTCACAAGCTACGTTGATGCACCACATCGCCTAACCAAGCACATCCACATTTAATTATCAACACATAGTTTGGTTTCACGACTATGCTCAACTTTGCAGTAAAACACCTCTATTGGTGTTTAATCGGGGACCCACTAGGCTCGGAACACAAAAGATTCCAAACATAGGCCATTCTGGCCTTGGTATTCAAACCGATGGGCAAGACAGGCAAGCAAGGTCTGGCAGGGGCCCGACAGTCTCATCCGAGACCGTTTTAAAAAGGGGTTTTTAAAACCTTTTTTCCCACTTTCTCTCTTTCTTCTCCCTAACTCAGAGCAAGGCAATTTGGGGTCCTATCCGATGCTTTAACTCTCGATTCTACTCAACAAATCGTCGTTTCAACTCCGCTTCACCCCCTCATTCTACAAGTAAGTTCACTTTCTCCCTTTTTCCTTTTGAGAATGACGTTTTCAATGTTCTTTCATGGTAGAATCTTAGATCTCCTCTTTTATTCTATTTTCTCCCATGGAATGTTTGTTTTTGACAATGTGATGACTCATTTATGCTTTTCATGGTTTATTGGCTTTGATTGATCGATTATAGAGAGGAAATCTCAATTTCTTGCCCTAATTTCTCTATTTTAGGGTTTTTCTTCTCATTTTTCTTCTTCTTTTGTAAATGTATGGTTCAAACACCATTCTTCACTCTCAATACATGCATACATTAGTAAGGTAATCATCTCCATTTGCGTGTGCATAGGTTTTCTCTCTTTTGATATATATATATATATATAACCCCATTTATGATCAAATCCTTGGAAATTTTGGGGGTTTTTCTTCATTTCTTTACTTTTCTCCTATGAATCAAAATTTCATTATGTCCATCCTCTATCAATGGCTTGTGAAATAGTTTGAATAATTTCATTTTAGGGATAGTAAATTTTCCTTCATGATTGTCTCACTTTTCTCATGTACAAACTCCATTTTCTTCAATATATAATGTTTGGGGATCCCATCCTTTTCCTTCTATTTTGTGTAACTATTGCCATCATTATGCTTACTATTTCCCATTCAATTGCATTTGGCATTAAGTAGGTTCTCACACCCATCCATTTTTTTATCATAAAATTTTCATTTCCTTCCAAGTTCATTCCATTAATTTCATTGCATTTTGGTATTTATCCCTACACTTCGGGGTTTTATTATCCATGTCATTTCTCAAAGGGTTCATCTCACCCCCCCCCTTTTTAAAATACTGCTATCACATTCTTTTCATATCCCCTATTCATTTACTTACACATCTCTCTTGTATTTTCAGGATGTCTTCCAAAAAGGGCAAGGAGACTACCACCTCCTCCAAAAGGGGGAAGACTACTACCTCCTAGGGAAGGAATGCTACCCCTAGTTCTTCTTCATCAAGGGCCCAACCCGTAAAGAACCCTCTCATCGATCCAATAGACTTCAACGAGAGTTTAGTCCACAATATTGAGGCAGCCATTGCCAGGTCTATCTTCTCTACAAGGCCGGTCATGATGGAGAAGACCGTTGTGACCGATGACTTCAGTGCCTATCACATGTTGGAGACATTCACAGCCTTGGGTTGGGAATCCATGCTCCACCCTGATAGCCCATGCCATGAGGACCTTGTCTGGTACTTCTATTATAATTTGGAGGTCTCTTTTAGGGTTGGGGAGTATTCCCTCACCAGTCTGGTGAAGGGGGTAGAAATTGTTCTAACGATGGATTTGTTGGCGGTAATTTTGGGTATCTCGGCTGAGGGTGCCCACTTTTATAATCCTCCAAGGATTAAGGCTGTGGATCTAGGTTTTAGCATTGAGATGCATGAGGTCATCTTTGAGGTCATATATGGACGTAAGGAGCGTCCATTGTCTAAGACTGCCTATAATGTAGCTGCCCGAGTTTTTGCACGCCTGGCCTAGTTCAATCTGCTTCCCAGAGCAGGTCACAGGAACCAGGTAAGATTTATGACAGCTTACCTTGCATACAATATCTCTGTGGCCCAGGAAGAGGGTGCTTGCCACCTTTGCCTCCCTTATGTCATGATGAAGACGATGGAGTACCATATGGCTCATCCTAATGACTCCGATTTTCCCTATGAGAGGTCACTCACCAAGGTCTTTGAGTACTTCCAAGTGGACTTGGTGGGAAAAGATAGGAAGTATCCTAGGGATAAGTTTACTAGAGAGAATCTGAAGAGGATGGGGTTACCAGTGCCAATGGGGTCACCACATGAGGCTAATGAGCATGGGCTAGATGACATGGAGGCAGAGTATGTGAGTGAAGAGGACGAGGATTATTTCCCTCATCTAGACAAGGAGGAGATAAATGAGGATGATATCCTAGAGGAGGAGCTCTTCGAGTCTAGGGCTACTGATCCACATTTTACAACTCCACCACCTTCAGGTGGGGTTTTTGATTTTCAAAAATTGATGGATAGCATCAGTGCCTGTGAGGATAGCGGCCGGAGATGAGATTATCTCTCTTTTCCTTTTGGGGAGGAAAAGGACTTGCATCCATTCCATCCTCTCTCCTCTCTTTCTCTTTCTCTTTCATAAGGGTGGGGTGTGTCGTGTGTGCTTTGCTTGCAGGCCCCGCACCACTGTACCACTACTCAAAGATATGTGGAGACCTATTTCGTAAGAATGTAATGGCCTTTTAGGCTAAATACTTTTTGGATGGATCACCCTCAATTTTTAGATGTGATAAAAGAAGCTTGGCATAATAGCTTCACAGGATCCCCCCCCCTTTCATCCTTGTGCAGAAGCTAAAGGCTCTGAAGCCTATTATTAGATCCTAGTCTAGGGAAGCCTTCCCTAATCTGGATCAAGAGGTGATTACATCCAAGGCTGAGCTAGAGAATATTCAGAGAAGCATTGAGGAAGAGGGCCTAACTGAGCAGCTTTTTTATCAGGAAGCCGATGCCAAGACCAAATACTAGAAAGCAATGGAAAACCAGGAGAAATTATGGATTCAAAAATCCAGGGTCAGATGGCTTAAGGAAGGGGACAAGTGTTCCAGATTTTTTCACATCATGACCAAGATCAAGAGATCCAGAAACACTATTAGATGCATCATTACTGAGAATGGAGTTGATATCAGTGATCGAGATCAGATGGGATCCTGTTTGGCAGAATTTTTTGAGACATTTCACAAGAAAGTAGACCTGGAGGATCACCCCCATATTTTTAACTGCATTCCCAGAATTCTTCAGGATTCAAACCAAGAGATGCTGGATGCCATTCCCTCTGAAGAGAAGATCAAGAGAGTGGTGTGGGACCTCAATCTGGACAGCTCTCCAGGCCCTGATGGCTTCAAGGGAGCGTTCTTCAGAAAATGTTGGGATATAATCCATGATGACGTCTACAGAGCAGTCAAGGGATTTTTTTCATCAGGTATTCTTCCCCATGGTATTAATAATAATTTCTTGTTATTAATTCCTAAGGTAGAGGGGGCCAAATCTCTCGACAAATTCCGTCCATTATGTATGGGGAATTTTTTTTGTAAAATCCTATCTAAAACCATGGCCTCTCATATCTATAGTGTTTTTCCAAAAATTATTTCGCAAGAGCAGGGAGCCTTTCAGAAAGGGAAGCTTATTCAGACAAATATCTGTCTAGCCTCAGAATTAGCTAACTTAATGGGGCAGACCTCTAGAGGGGGTGGTCTTGGCCTCAAGGTAGACATCAGAAAGGTGTTTGACACTATCTCCTGGGATTTTCTATTCCAAGTGCTCAGACGGTTTGGTTTCTATGAAAAAATCATTGGATAGATTCATACCTTGCTTCAGTCGGCCAGGATTTCAGTGCTGCTAAATGGTAGTCCTATGGGTTTTTTCGAAGTCAGCAGAGGGCTTCACCAAGGAGATCCCATCTCCCCCATCCTATTCATTGTTGCCAAAGAGGTACTCTGCCGTGGCATGAGTGACTTAGCTGCTAAATCTCAGATAAAGCCTTTATCAGGTCCTCGTGGTGCTGATGTCCCTACTCATCTCTTATTTTCCGATGACGTCTCATTTTCATGAACGCTTCTAAGAGGTACATTAGAAATTTGAAGTCTTTCCTTGCTATCTATCAAAAATGTTCGGGGCATTTTTTTTTAATTTAGAGAAAAGCAAGTTGTTCTTGGGGAAAATTCCTTCAGTAAGGAAGCAGTGGATTGTAGAAGAGTTGGAAATTCCTTGCTGCAACTTCCAAACAAAATACCTGGACGTTGAGATCTTCCAAGGCCAAGTGAAAAGAGATTCCCTCCTCCCTGTTATGGACAAAATTAAAGCCAAGCTGGCTGGCTAGAAGGGCAAACTTTTGTCCATGGCAGGGAGAGTTGAACTTGTAAAGTCTGTCATCTCTAGAATGCCATTGCACAATTTTTCAGTTTACTGGTGGCCTACTCCCTTAATCAAGAATCTTGAAAAGTGGATGAGGAATTTTATATGGACTGGTGAGATAGACTCTTCTAAGGCTATCACTATCAAATGGGATACAATTTGTAAACCCAAGGATGAGGGGGGTCTTGGCATCAGAAGGTTGCGTGAGGTTAATATGGCTCTAATTGCCAAACTAGCACGGTCAATCTAGGTAGAAGATTCCTAGCTGAGTAGACTGCTTTGAGCAAGGTTTTTATCTCACTCAGGCCTTCTTAGACTCTCTTATAGGCACACTTCCATTTGGCCGGGTATAAGAAGAATGTGGAGATTTATTTCGGACAATGAGAGATGGATCATTAGCAGCGGAAGGAAAATAAATTTCTAGAACGATAACTGGCTTGGGCCTAAACCCATAGGGGTTCTCTCCGAGTTGAACGAAGGGCTTTTCTCAAACCTTAATCAAATTGTGGCTGACTTTATTGTTGATGGGTCTTGGGCGTTGCCTCCAGTGCAATCTGATTTTCTTGTAGAGATCTTCCAAAGGATAGAGGCCATCAAGCTGCCCTCTCTCCCTATGGAGGACAGATGGGTGTGGAGCATAGACCCTATGGGGACCTTCTCAATCAATTCGGCATGGAATGGCTTGAGGTCCTCTAATCCCAAGGTTCCTTGGTCCTCTTTTGTATGGAGCAAGCATATTCCACCAAAACTATCCATTCTGGGTTGGCGCCTGATCCATGGGAAAATCCCAATTGATGACCAAATTCAAGCAAAGGGTATCCATCTCCCATCTCGCTGTGACCTATGTGGCTCCTACTCTGAATCCATATGCCACTTGTTTATTGGTTGCAGATTTTTCTCTGACTTATGGAGAATGATTGTTGGTCTTTTTAACTTGACATGGTTTTCTAAAGCTTCAATAACTGATTTGGTGTCTTGGTGAAAAAAAAATAAAAAAATTGGCCCCTCAAAGAGGCTTGGGTGATCGCCTTGTTATCTTCTCTAGCTGCAATCTGGCAAGAAAGAAACCAAAGCGTTTTGAAGGGACGAAAAGAAGTTTAGACATGATTTTTAGCAATATTAAAGGGGACATCTGCTTTATATCTAGCAGCCAAAAATTTTATCCTAGATCTGTTGAGGACATTACCCTGTGCAGAAGACTGCATCTCTCTATGTCCTCTCAATGCTCAAATCCTAACCTGGAAGTTCACTGGTGCAAGCCCATGCGTGGTTGGGTGAAACTTAACACATACGACTGTTCTTTAGGCAACCCAGGGCGTGCAAGAGGGGGAGGTGTATTCAAAGATCATGACGGTAGAATGCTGTTCAGCTATCACATTTTTCTTGGTGTCACTAACAGTTTCTCGGCTGAGATTTGGAGTATAATTAAGGGCATTTCTCTTGCTCGCGAAAGCAATTTTAATCACCTTTGGATAGAGTCAAATTCCTCTGCATCAGTTGGCCTTTTCCACCATAGGCTTATTCCTTGGTTCGTTTGTCAGGAATGGAGTCACGTTCTCAGCTATTTAAATAGCATTACTTGAAAGAACTCACATTGTTACAGGGAAGCTAATCCGATTGCGGATTATTTGGCCAAAGATGCAACCAATACTAGGACCTCTTCTGACGATGTAATCCTCTCTCATCGCATCATGAGCGAGCTGTTTTTAGATAAGGTAGAAAGAACAAGATTTAGATTTATGAGATAGCGGTAGTGAGTCTCCGCTGATGGCAATGCCAAAGGTGGAGGCTCACTTCTGGATTTTAGGTTGTATTATATTTTGTTCCTTTTCTTCTCTATTTTGAATACACATTCTGACCTTTTAGCGAAAGAAAAAAAGAGGAGAGCCAAACCAAACAATAAAATTTACTTGTTGGCACACTTGAACACTTTTTAAAGCTTTTTCTATTTTGTAATAAAACATATATCCTATAATATATAATTTGGCTAGGGTTTTCTCCCTTGGTTAGCCTTCATGGCTATAGAGATGTTATTCATTCACCCAAAAGATATCTTATAATAAGTTAATTGAAAAGAGAAAAGTATTAATATTTAATTGTTGTCTATGTTGGAACTTTTTAAAAAATGTGGACTTTTTTTTTTCTTATCATTTTTATAATCGATTTGGAAAGTGGTCCTTAGTAAGTGTTGATTACATCTATGTACAATCCTTCCCTTTCAGAAAATGGTGATGGTTCTTAAAAAATTTCAATGATATATCAATCAATGACTATATTGAAAATTTTGCTTTAATATTGTGTATCATCATATTTGGTGCAAAGGAAACAAATATATATATATATATATATATATATTATGGACATCTTCATCATGCACAATAAAATAGATTCATGAAACCATTACTTTTGATGAGATTAAAAATAAATTCAATCAATCCCTATTATAAATCTAAACACTTTAAGAAATAGACATCTTATTGCATCAACCCTGATAAGAAAGAGTTGAATCAAGGCAAGAGGAGACTAACAACAGTGTAATTACTTAATTGGGTTAAGACTGCCGTCAGACAAGGCGTCGCCAGCTTTCAGTATCAGTCATGGCTGCTTTCAAAGTTTATAGGGCTCATCTCATCTAAATATTCAATTCTAAGCCCAAATTCCAAGACTGAGTCTCAGTGAGTACTGCAATGTTCCCCTCCTTTGGCACTTAGGATATTTATAAAACATATTTAGAGAAATTAATTAGGTGTAATCTCACATGCACTCTTCACCCTGAAACCCTCTCCCAAGCTCCCATTGGTTGGGCATGTAGATTCCATTACATGCTGCCGATATATTGATCCCCTCCATAAACCATAAATGAAGTTGGCATCAGAAACCTGACCTTTCCAAAGTTAGATACTGATTCTTGACTTTTGGAAAAGTCAGCTCTTTTATTTTTTTTTCATAAAGAAAACAAGAAGAAGAAGAAGAAGGCTGACCTTCCCAAAGTCAAGAATCAATATGTAACATTTACAGTTGGCCAATGCAAGTTGATATAGACTTGAGAAACATCATAGCCAAATAAACTGGTACTTAAAAGGATATTACAACATAAAATACAAACATTCTGTGGCGCCACAGTGCAGGGTCTCTCTCTCTCTCTCTCTCTCTCTCTCTCTTAACGTTTTGAGAGCATCACAGTAGCTTCTGTGAGGTTTGGATATCCAAAAGAAAGGTGTGCTTACGTTGCTGATGCTTTCACAGATTGAATTGTTGTGAGGTGTGTGTGACTCATGCATAGATGAAAGACTCTGTGGAACAAATTATATTTTATATATATATATATATAGAGAGAGAGAGAGAGAGAGAGAGAGAGAGAGACGTTTTGTGAGTAGTGTCATGAGTCTTAAGGAACAAAGATATCTGACCCAGAAACTGTTCAAATTTTTAACCCCAACTTACAATCCAAGTTTGGAAAAGAGAGAAAAAGAATATTATTTCTCTTTGACGATTTCAGGATTCTTTGGGTCAGCTTCAAAACTTCTCTGTGACTATAACGTTATCATCTAAATTTGTTAGCTTTGATTGCACAATTAATAGAAAGTAATTAGCTTAACAAATAAACTAATTTCTTTAATTTGATCTTTATATATATATATATAGATATTCAGTTCTTATTACTTATAGTTTTTCCCTTGTCAACTTCTCTAAAGTCTAAACATACGTCCTACCTTTCACAACTTGTCCCAACGACCAAACACATGAAGCTTTTATTAAGGCGGACTCCTAAAATTCTCCCCATCTTTTCTCATTTAGATTTTATAATTTCTTTCTTGGATAATAAGAATATTGACATTGGAATGATTCTCTTAGTCAAAACATGCAGCTGACCTTCAATTTCTTATTATTAACAACATAAGACAGAGAATGAAGAAGATAGGCTTTTTTTCTTCTTTTTTTTTTGGGACAATCCATAATTAAACATTAAAATAATTGACTTTAGGTAGGTAGAGAAGACAAGGTAACAACCTTAACAAGTAATTTTGGAAGCTCCTTTAATTACTCCAAATGAAATTGGAAAAGAGGCTATCAGGTTGGTCAATGAAGAGGATTTTGAAATTCAAAATTCTGTAGAGAAAGATCTTCAAGACCCATTGGATAATTCATTAGAGAATGGGTCGGATTTGGTTTTAGAATATGGATCCTCTGTTGGGGACCCGCTTCCTCCCTGCCCGCCCATTGAAGTCACAGACCATGGTGTGATGAACGGGTCTCAGAGTGAAGTTCAGGGACCTAATCTTAGACTCTCTACCCGTCAAAGAAGAGGGCCGGTGGTGGCTGGTCGTGGTCGTTCAGGTGGTAACCAGATGGGGCGGCAGTCTCTTCCTTCGGCGGAGTCTCTTTTGGAGCATAATGACCTCTCAATTTCTGATCTAAACTCAAGGGGTCTTCTCTCAATCACGCATTCAGACATGAGTGTTGTGGATAGGGAAGCTCTGTTGAGGGAGAAAGAAAATGGAGGGAAGGCGGCGGCTGTAAAGCAAAAGAAGAAGGGTGGTGGTCAGACTAAAAAGTCTGACAAGCATTCGGCGGCAAATTAGTGATCCATGAGGGTCTTTTTCTGGAATATTCGTGGAGTGAGGAAGGCTGCTAGTAAAAGGGCCTTACGAATGCTGGTGAAGGCGTTTTTCCCGGATATTTTATGCTTGGCTGAACCTATGGTTCAAGTGAGTAGATTTCTAGCTCTATTTTTCAATAAGTTGGGTTATTCTTTTGATTTTATTCATAATAATAGGCAGAATAAGGTTCCAAATTTGTGGATTATTTGGAAGTGTGGGATAGCTCGTCCAATTGTTAAAGCAATGTCGGAACAACATATTTCAGTGGAGTGTGACTGGCCTGGTAGCAAGATTGGCCTATCTTTTGTTCATGCGAGTTCTTTCAAAGTAGTTCGTCGCCAGTTATGGTTGGAGTTGGAATCGCAGGTTTCATCTGCGATCCCATGGTCTGTTCTTGGAGATTTTAATGCAACCTTGTTTTCCAATGAAAAAAGGGGGCCAGGAACCTTTAATCTTGGCTCTGTTGCAGAATTCCAGGCGGTGATAGATGCTTGTTTGTTATTACCAATTTCATCTACTGGAAAAAAATTTACCTGGACAAACAATAGGAGAAGAGGACATGTGGCAGCAGTGTTGGATCGTAGCTTTTGTAATGAAAAATGGATAGATTTTTTCAGAAATGTTATGCAGCGTGTCTTGTTGAGTTTGGTATCAGATCATGCTCCGTTGCTTGTAATTTCTGATATTGTCTCAAAGCCGAATAACATTCCATTCAGGTTCCATGGATTTTGGATGGAAAATGAAAATTTTCTTCCAGTGGTTGATGAGGCGTGGAAGATGCAGATAAAAGGTGATCCTATATATGTTTTATCGGCAAAGCTGAAGAGAGTAAAGGGGGTGTTAAAGGTATGGGCTCATGATTCCTTTCCAAATATTAATATGGAGTTAGAGCAGGCAACGAAGGCTTTAAAATCGATCCAAGACTCAATTGAAGAATCAGGTATGTCTGATGATCTTTTCAATAAAGAGGCTGATGCTAAAACGGCCTTGTTGATTGCCAGTCGTAGACACGAGGCTCTTTGGGCTGAGAAGGCGAAACTGAGATGGGTGAAAAATGGGGACTGCAACTCCAAGCTTTTTCATCTCTCTGTGAAGATGAGGAGGGCGAGAAATCAAATTTCTGCTTTAAAGCGGGAGGATGGGTCTTGGGTCTTGGATCAAAGGGGAATTGCTGAGTATATTGCCTCTTTCTTCGAGAAGTTTCATGAACCAACCAGTATTATAGAGCATCCTGATCTTCTGGATTGTATTCCCAAAATTCTGTCCAATGAAGATGTGGCTAGTCTAGAAGCGATTCCTGGCAGAGAAGAAATCAAAAAAGCAGTGTGGGATATGGATCCTGATAGTTCTCCTGGTCCTGATGGATTTCCAGGAAAATTTTTTAGGAAATGTTGGGAGATAGTGGAGACGGACTTTGGTAAGGCAGTTGTTTATTTTTTTCAAATGGGATACTTGCCCAAAGGAATAAATAACTGTTTTATTTCCTTAATTCCAAAATCTGATGGTGTTTCCTCTCTGGATAAATTTAGGCCAATATGCATGGGTAATTTTTTCTGTAAGATTCTATCTAAAATTATGTCCCCCAGGCTTATGCCTCTTTTGCCGCGATTGGTCTCAGATGAGCAAGGTGCATTCCAGAAGGGTAAGATTATTTCTTCAAATATTAGTCTGGCCTCGGAGCTGGCAAATCTTATGCATTCCGCTGTGAGAGGTGGAGGAATGGGATTGAAATTGGACGTGCAGAAGGCATATGATTCCTTATCATGGAAATTCCTTTTTGCCTCATTGGTAAAGTTTGGTTTCTCGGACAAATGGATCTCTTGGATCCAGCTTCTTTTAAGCTCTTTCAGGTTATCTGTTTTAGTGAATGGAGGGTCAGTGGGTTTTTCCCAGTGGGTAAAGGTCTGAGACAAGGAGATTCTATTTCTCCATTCTTATTTATCTTGGCACAGGAGGTGTTCTGCAGAGGTTTGAAGTTGCTAGTAAGGGATGGGAAGCTGAAGTCTCTTCCGGGACCTCGAGGTGTGTCCATTCCCTATCATTTATTTTTTGCAGATGATATATTTATTTTTATGAATGCTTCTGCAAAATATGTGAAGAATCTCCAAGATTTCCTAGAAAAATATCAAGCTTTTTTAGGGCAGAATTTCAATCTGGATAAAAGTAGCCTATTTTTTGGGAAGGTGGCACCCCACAGGAAACAATATATTTCTTCTCTGTTAGGTATAAAATTAGAGAGGCTTCCGACGAAGCATCTAGGCGTGGAAATTTTCAAGGGAAGAGTGAGAGGATCTCATCTGTTACCTTTGCTAGATAAGATAAAAAGTAAGCTAGCTGGATGGAAGGGTAAGCTGCTCTCAATGGCGGGAAGAGTGGAGTTGGTGCGATCTGTGATCTCTAGTATTTCTGTACATAACTTTGCAATATATTGGTGGCCAGACCATTCTATTAAATTGGTGGAGCGGTGGATGCGTAATTTTATCTGGTCAGGTGATATGGAGGTTACAAAGAAAATAGTGGTGAATTGGGACGATGTGTGCAAACCAAAACAGGAAGGGGGGTTAGGCATTCGCAGACTGCGAGATGTAAATTTTGCCTGTCTAGCAAAATTGACTTGGCAGATTAAGCATGAGGAGTCCTCTATGAGTAAGTTCTTCCGGGGTCGCTTTCTAAAAGCAGACGGATCTCTAAAATCTAGCCATATCTCCTCTTCGATTTGGCCAGGGATAAAGAAAGTCTGGAATTTTGTGACTTTAAATGAGCAGTGGACAGTAGGTAATGGGCAAAAAATTGATTTCTGGAAGGGCAGGTGGTTGGATCATCTCTCCATTGAAGAAATGCTTCTGAATGATGGCGGTCACAGTGGGAATTTAAAGGCAAAAGTCTGCGATTTTATCCATAACTTTAGATGGGAATTTCCTCAGGTAGCATCTAACTTCATGAAAAATATTACAAATAAAGCAAAATTAATCTATATTTCAGGCATGGAGGATGAATGTCATTGGAGCCCTTCTTCAGCAGGAGTTTTTTCCATAAAGTCAGCCTGGGAAGCTTGTAGAAGAAGCTCGCCTAAGGTGAGCTGGTCATCTTTGGTGTGGAAGTCCTCTATTCAACCGCGTCAAGCAGTTTTTGGATGGAGATTGATCAGAAATAAACTTGCGTTAGATGTGAATGTGAAAAGGAGGGGTGTCTCTCTGCCCTCAAAGTGCAGTTTTTGTGGTAAGTCGGAGGAGTCTAAAGATCATTTATTTTATGAGTGTAGCTTTGCTACCTCTATATGGTCTCGATTCTGTCAATGCTTTGGTGTGTTGAGACCAGCTTTTTCTGATGAATCTCATCTGATTTCTTGGTGGAAACTCCAAGCAAAATCAGTGTCATTGAAAGGGGTGTGGAATAAGGGGTTTGTGTTAATCCCTTTTTTTATTTGGATGGAGAGAAATTCCAGGCGGTATGAAGGAGTCTCTTCTTCTGAGCAGATTTGTTTTTTGAAAATAAAAAATGAAATTCGTTCTCAGACACTAGCCCATTCTGGGGTGGCTGTTTCGATTGAAGATTTGATGTGCGCTAGAAGGTTGGGATTTTCAGGGGTTCAACGCCGGCAAAAAGAATTATTTGAAATTTTTTGGTGTACTCCTCCAACAGGATGGGTCAAATTAAATTCTGACGGCTGTTCGTTGGGCAATCCGGGAAAAGCAGGTGGGGGAGGTCTTCTGCGCAATGAGAAGGCTGAAGTGTTATATAATTACAGAGAGTTCCTTCAAATTGGCACAAATTTTGAGGCGGAATTCCAGGCTATTATTGCAGGAATTGAAGCTGCAAACCGATTGGGGGTGCAAAGTTTATGGATTGAATGTGACTCAGTCGCGGTGGTTCATCTTTTGCAGAAAAAGAAAATTCCTTGGAAATTTCGGCAAAGGTGGATTAACTGCTTACCCTACCTTGAAAGGGTGGAGTGGAAGATCACGCACTGCTTTCGTGAAGCAAATTCTGTAGCGGATTTCTTGGCAAAGTCTGCCGCTCGCTTTGAGACCTCTTTACCAGTGACATCTTGGCCGGCCTTGGTAAAAATGGATCTAGACATGGATGCCTCGGGTCGTCCGAGATATAGACTGCTATAGCCCTCTAATTCAGTCTTCAAATCATAGTGGAGGAGAGTTGGTTGATGGTTTTTTTTCTGCTGATGGCAATGCCGAAGGTGGATTAAATCCGTCTCCGCTCTTCTCAGTTAAATTGTCGATTTTTTGATTGGGTATTTTATCCCTCTTGTATTATATTTTTATCTTCTTTTTTAATACAAATGATATTTTAGCGAAAAAAAACCTTAACAAGTTACAACAACCGCGCGTGTGTTTGATGCAAATCTTAATGGGAAACAAAGACATCTCAAAGCATTGACACTGTATAGTTATAGGTAAGAGCTGAGGTCAATGTACTACCTATCATTGGAACGGCCCAAGTGAGTCCTGAAACTTGAAGATTCATCTGGTGAAATTTGTTTTATCCTTTCTGCCATCTATTTATCAAAGTTTCAATGCAATCCAAGGGGTAGTGCAGCAACGAACTTGGTACGAGTCGTAAACTCGAACGTCCTAATTTCGGTTCCCATTCAACCCCGGTATGACCCTGTCCATATGGTCATGGGCTCAGTATGGGCTTGCAGGACTAGTCAGGCCGAAGGCTTGGATACCCCTTGTTAGCAGCAAAAAAAAAAAGGGAACAAAAACATATTAGTTTCAATGCTATGGTTGCCCATAAGTGAGAGGAGAGAATTTTTTTACTGTTTCATGATAAGCCAAAGGCATTGACTTGCATCATAAAGGATATCAAAGTAGATGTCAAGGACAAGTGTAGAGTTGCAGTCCCTAAGGATAGGAAATCTTCTAAGAACATGTAATTAGCTCAGAAATGGGGTGTTATCCAATCTGGATTAAGAGGCATATGTCCCCGGAATTCTGATCCCACTAGCTGCTGCTTTGCTTTTGGGTCCTTTTAGTTTGGGGGTTTTTCCCTGACCCTTAAATTGGTTGCCTTTGAGATGTAATTGTTTTCATTCTTTTTTAATAAATTAATATTAAGTATTCAAAAAAAAAAAAAAATAGTTTAGGTGGAATTATAGAATCAACTTGGCTACTATAATTAATTTTGTAACTTCTTGGTCGGCCAAACCCAATCTGATAAGGCGCAACCAAATTATTCCCCAAGCTGGCTAGAATGGTTTAGTGTTTGGAAATTTTTGCATGAGATCTGAGTCATCTGAGCACATTGGCAAGTGCTGATTAACTCAAAGTTTTAAAATTAAGAAATGGACATGGGATGCAACTATTATGATTAGAATATGATTGAAATCGGTCAGAATTGGCTTCGAATCGATTGAAACCCTAAAGAATGGAATCAAGAAGAAGCAACGATTTTCATAGTTTTTTTTTTTTTTTTTTTTTTTTTTTTGACAAATTTGTAAATCTTGCTATTGATCAGGTGGGGATCAAATTTAAGTTACAGATTACCCGCCCCCTTCTTTCAAGGGCAAATGGTTCTAAAAATGGTTCTTATCAAAAAGTCCCAAATATATGCCACTTGACGACTTAGTCGGATGGACCTAAATTTTGTGGATATGTTGACCTTCTGCTCCCTCCCTATATTAAGCGTTTTAATATTAACAAAGTTTATCTAGTGAAAAAACAAAGCTAGGGACTCCAGTGGAGTGCATACATAGATGGCAAAGGTTTGAATTAAACAAAATCTGTTGGAATTAGCTAACTCTTCTAGTCGATCCACAGAAAGTGGATTGGCCTAAATTAATTAAAAAAAAATAAAAAAATGGAGTCTTTCCAATTTAAAAAATGGGTCCACTTCTAGTGTTCAGGTAAACTCCAACCAATTTAACTGATTCTACTCAGATTCGAATCGAAGTGTATGAAGACCGATTCTGCTCAGTCGAACCTTACTTTGATTCTAATCTTGAATGGTTCTTCTATATTTGCTATATTTTTCTCCTTAATTTTGTTTGATTACTTGTTTGAAGGATATAAGTTCTTGGTGAATTCGATTTAGGGTACCTCTTATTGCCTCTTATTCTCTTTTGACTTAATCCTGCCTTCAAATCAAGTGGGGGGAAGGGAAGGGAAGGGAGGTAGGGAGGGGAGGGGAGGAGAGGAGAGTGGGGAGAAATACATGTATAATTCTTTCATGTTCCCAAAATAAATAAATAAATAAATAAAATAAAACAAAAAAATAGTAGGTCTGAACACTTGTGACTTGTGTAGGCACCTTAGTGCATTACATTATGAAGTTCGATGGTAATAATGTATTGCTACTGGTGATACAATTAAAATTGTCCAATTGGATCAATTGGGTTTCAAAAGACTTTATTTTGCTAAATAGTTGGGTTCTATGGACTTTTTTTTTTTTTTTTTTGCTAAAAGGTCCAAAATTGTATTAAAAAGAATGAAAAAGAATGTACATGGGGACAATGATAAACAACGCGAAAAAAAGGAAGAAAATCTGAAAGCTGAATCCCCATCTTCAGCATTGCCATCAGCAAGGAAAAGCCTTCAAAAAAATTGACCCAAAAAGATTACACAAATCTGAAACGAGGATGTAAGGCAGCATCCTGCTCCAGGTCCAAGATTCTCAAAGGAGGCCAATTCACTATAGGATCTGAGATGTCTAGTCTTGCCGCAGAGTTCGCCAAGAAATTAGCAATAGAGTTTGCCTCACTGAAGTGAGAAAATTTCCAATCAATGGACTCCAAATAGGGCTGCATCTCTTTCCATCTTTGGAAGACGAACCAAGGGACTAATCCTCTTGAGAGAAGGGGTCACCACCGCCCTTGAATCAACTTCAATCCAAAGTTTCCGAATATTACTTGCTCTAGCATGTTCTATGCCCGAGATCACTGTGAAAAATTTTGCCTCGAAGTTGGTTTCAACCCTAATTGCTTTCTTGAAATTTGAAATGACCTTCGCTTCATTATTTCTGAAGATCCCTCCTATACCAACCTTGCCTGGGTTGCCTAAGGAGCAACCATCAGTGTTCAACTTAGTTCAGCCTGGATGAGGAGGGCACCAAAACACTTTCAAAGGCTCTCTTTTTTTATGAAAGTTTCTTAGAATGCCAAAACACCTGGCGCACATCAGATCAGATATGGAGAGAACTTTTCCAAAGTAAACTAAGGAAAGCGATCTGATTTCTCTTTGAAATATGGTGAAGCAATGCTGACTTTGGAGATTGGCCTCATCATGCCATCTAGAGTTTCTTTCCATCCACAAGAAATAGGGGATCGAGATGACCCCACAATTCTAGACATCTTTAAATGTTAACAGCTTAGCTTTCCTCTTCCACCATTGGAGAAGCTCTTCAATCCCATTGAAAAATGGCCAATGCAGACCAAAGAGATCACAAAAATTCTGCCATAAAAAAGACGCGTAGCTACATGATAAGAAAAGGTAGATAGTTGATTCTTCAGCAGAACCACAGAGATCACACTTAGAGGACATCTGCACACTACGTTTACGAATTTCATCATCTGTTGCTAATCTCTTGTGAGCAAAATGCCATCCAAAGGTTGCTTGACGAGGCTGGATTTTTTATTTCCAGACTAAGCAGAACCAGGCCACCTTGGGATTTTTCTTCCTTATTTTCTCCCATGCTAAGAAAATAGAGAAAGCCACTGATGGAGAAAGGGTCCAGTGGCATACATCTACTGAGTTAGAAACGTGAATCTGAGAAGCCTTGGCAAATGAATCATTAAGATAAGAGGAAATAACTGGAGGAAAGCACCACCTGTGATCAAGAATGAAATCAGCCACCTTTAAATTAGTTCCTTTGAACAGGTTCAAGTCCAAACTGGATCCATCAGCCAGAGATTTTTCTTTCAGCCACCTATCAAGCAAGAAATTAATACTCTTCCCATCTCCAATTGACCACCTTTCAAAATCAGATACAAACTTTATTCAACCCAATAAAGATTGAGGAAGACTTGTAGCCAAGTTTTAGAGAGCCATCAGCATTAACGAATCTAGCTCTGAAGAAGTTGCTTATGATGGAATCTTCATGCTTGATTTGTCAGGCAAGCTTGCATAAGCAAGCTTTATTAACATCACGCATTCTTCTAATCCCCAGACCACCCTTCTGCTTGGGTTTGCAAATGGACTCCCACTTGACAACAATCTTCTGTTGCTTCTCTACATGCCCAGATCATATAAAATTCTTCATCCATCTCTTAACAATCTTGATGGAAGATTGAGGCCACCAATAAACTGCAAAGTTATGGATGGAAATATTGGAGATAACTGATCTGACTAATTCCACCTGACCTACCAGGGAGAGAAGTTTTTCTTTCCAACCAGCTAACTTGGACTTGATTCTATCCATCCAGGGCAGAAGATGGTTCTTTGTGACTCTGCCTTTTAATATCTCAACTCCCAAGTATTTAGTTGGAAGCTTTGAGATTGAGATACCCAAGGTATCAGAGATGTATTGTTTTCTGTGAGGAGCCACTTTGCCAAAAAACAACTTGCTTTTATCCAGGTTAATTTGCCACCCAGAAAATTCCTGATACCTAAATAGAGAGCTTTGAAGATTTCTAACATATGAAACAGAGGCATTCATAAATACAAAAATATCATTAGCAAATAAGAGGTGGGAGGGAATAATGGTTCCTCTGGGACCAAGCAGAGCTTTTATTTTTCTCGAAATAGATAAATGTCTAAGACCTCTACAAAGGACTTCTTCAGCCAGAATAAAAAGGATAGGAGAGATCGGGTCTCCCTGACAAAGGCCACGACCTACTCCAAAGAAGCCGACAGGACCACCATTTACCAGAATAAAAATTCTAGAAGACAAGAGGATTTCACAAATCTAAGAGATCCAACGATCTGAGAAGCTAAACTTAAGGAAGCAAAGATGAAGTCCCAAGAAAGAGAATCGAAGGCTTTGTTTAACATTGAGTTTGATGCCCATCCCCCCTCCTGTCACAGTGATGTGCATTAAGTTAGCCAACTCAGATGCAAGACTAATATTGGAAGAAATAACTTTCCCTTGCTGAAAGGCACCTTGTTCCTCAGAGATGAGGCGGGGAAGAAGGAGAAAAACTCGGGAACCTAGGATTTTCAATAGGACTTTGCAAAAAAAATTTCTCATACAAATAGGCCAGAAAATTTTAAGGGAGTGTGCCCCTAAAGCTTTAGGGATAAGGGTGACTAAGCAGTTGTTCACCCCTAAGGGAAATTTACCCACCCTAAAAAAATGAATCACAGCTCTACAAAAATCTACTTCCACAATATTCGAAACACAGTGGAAAAAATTACCTGAAAAGCCATCGGGGCCTGGAGAGCTATGGACATTGTTATTCTTATTTCTCTGGGTTTTAATATTTTAATGGTTGAGTTATAAAATCTAAAAGTGGGGATTCTAATGGGGTGAATAAAAATTATTATTTTATTTGCTAATTTTCATGTCTAAGGTCCAAATTGGGGAAGTTATATTAGCTGCTTAAGAGTCCCATTATTAGTTATTTTGGGTTACTAATTATTTTAGGTTACTAAGAGTTTTATGAATGTTGGATCTTCATTTTGCTATAACAATCCCTAGTCACGTGGTTACTATGCCAGCATATGGACCAATAGAAGGGCAGGTGATGGCATCAACTAGAAGGGGCTTTAGGGGGTAGTGCAGCCTTTTCAGATCAACTATGTCGGGGCGTCAATATATATATATATATATATAAAGAACCTTGCCCTTCTGGCATTCACTACATCCCGACACAATTGAGTGGGAAAAGACCCAGCTGTCCCTGCATGCACTAGATATTTTCACGAACATCTGTGTCTGGGCATAGGGGTCACAGTGAGATCTTGTTTCTCTCCTCCCCCATAGTATTACACTCTCCTCTTTTCTTGGGAATCAGATCTTCTCTAGCCATGCTAGGCAGCCAACTCCCATATGACGGTTGGTTGGTAGCATCCTGGGCATACTCCCTATCTTCTCTCTCTTTCTTGATTTGTCTTTTTTTTCCTTTTTTTATTTTATTTGTTATTATTATTATTATTTTAAGGATGGCTTAACTATTTCAATTCTTTTTCTCCACATATTATCTCTCCTCTTGCCATCATGACCACCAGCCAGGAATTGGAAGACTAATTTTAATCCCAAAGTTGGGTTCTGTGAACCTCGGGCTTCTTATTGTTTTAGTTTTATCATTGTAGTGGGCTGAATTATAAAGCCCAACAGTAGGGAACTAATGGGTGCACGAAAATTATTCTTTTATTTATAGGTCTTATGCCTATAGTTTAAATCTATAAAATTATCTTTTCTACCATTAAAAAATAATAATAATAATAATAATAATCTATAAAATTATCTCAGCTATCTAAAAGCCTTATAGTTATCTATCCTAGATTTATCCCTCCCCTCAAATCTGGAAAGATCTAGTTTCTCTCCTCATCCCGCGGTATTGCTCTATTCTTCTTCATATCTTCTCTGTGACTTTCTCTCATCAATTCTTTTGGGTTAGAGATCGCTGCTTTATCATGTGACGCATGCACTACAGGATGAATGAGAGTGCATGAAGAGGCATCGATATGGATGGGGTTTTTTAATTTTACAAGGGGCAGGGCAATAATTCTACGTGCCCTTGTGTCTGAGCGCTAGGGCTGCAGCATTCTTTTTACCATTTTGTTTTTATCTCTCCTCTCATTATTTCTCTTCTTAATTAGTCCCTTAAATTCTCTCTCATGCAGTTTGTCTTATATCTTTCTTGATTAGATTTAAATTTTATAGATTTGTGGATTCATGAGCTTAGTCTTCTCAAATCTACTTCTTGTTGCACAATCCCGCGCGTCCAAGATCCTGCAGAACAAGAGTTAAGAGGCTGGCCCGGAAGGACCTCCGGGACCAAGCTCCGATGAACAAGTTAGACTCAGATATATTCATTCTTGTGCAAGGGGTCTCATTGATTCAGAGTCTTACCTTTTCTTTCATATAACCTTCTTTATATGGGTAATAAAAGTCACCCTCATTGGTCGAGAGATGCTGACATATGGACATATGGCCTTATCTCATTGGGGAGATCTTCTTCTATCGTGGTTGAGTTGGTTGAGATCACAACGGTTAACTTAACTAGGGTTAGACATCATAACCGTTGACCTGACCATGGTAAGATCCCCCTAACGGTTAACTTGACCATGGTGGGGTTCTCCAACGGCTAACCTGACCATGGTAGGACCCAGAGTCAAGTAACTGCCTGACTCTAGTTAATTTCCCCGGCCTTAGTTTAGGTCGACCACAGCGCCTTTATGGGGGTGGGTTGGATGCTCAGGAACCTTTACCGGTGGTCGGGGAGATTGGTCCACATCTACACTTATGCTAATCGGGCCTGTGTACGGTTACACGACCATTGACTGGTCAATGGTGTACATATATATATATATATATACACATATATATCACTACTAAACCATAGGTGACAACCTACGCATGGTACTTGATCCTATGGGCTGTTTACCAAGGGCTTATTCCGATTACATCTTGCATCATAGTCTACAATGAGAGTTTTACGCCTACTTCTTGATTGGCCGGTTGGGGGAAAATTATTTTCTCAAATGGGGCTTGTATTTGGGCCTCTTAAATTTTGGATATGCAATAAGTTCACAGGAATCTGAAGCTAGAGGAATTCACCAAAGGCTACAGAAGGCAAGGCAATTAAGGCTCATTGCCACCACATTTTGTATTGATTGTGAGGAGATTGTTAAACTTCTTCAACAAGATCAGGGGAGTTGGCCATGGGACATGTTCCCTTTTTTGTTGGATAGATGTTTTCTTTTTTATTGGACATAATGAATGTGTCAAAACAATTTAACTCTTTTAAAGTGGAGAAGAGAAGTAGTATGGTAACAGCTCTTTTTTAGGTAGAAGAAGCATCATTCATTAAAATCTTCGAAAGAGGAATTAGTTACATAGGATACCTCCCTGAGCAAAATAGAGTTAAGTCAGGGGTCATTACAAAAGAACTCAATTAGAATAGGGAAAAGAAAGCCTTGCATGAGAGGGACTGATCAACATGGTTTGTTCCATGACGGCGGCTAAATGGAAGATGCACTCCACAAACAAAGAAGAGAGGTGGATGGTGTCTTCCACAACTGAGAAACTTAATTTCAGCATTGAAGTGCTTTGAATTAACAAAGAGGATTAGCTGCTAGGAAACGATCTCAAAGATAGCGGAGGGTCAACCTTCAATGACAACCCTACACACAGTCAAGTGGAGGGCAATGGATTCAGCGATCAAAGGGGAGGTAAAATTAATATGTTTAGCAAAAGCAACTAGAATATCCACCCCAAGAGCAGCGAGCAGCAATGCCAATACAAGCCTGATAACGATTCTAATGGACAGAAGCATCTAAGTTCAATTTAATAAAGCTAGATGAAGGGTGAGACCAACCACAGCATACCTGATGGGAAGAGGAGGGCTGTAGTGGCCGCTGAAAGGAGTCGACGCTTGACTAAAATCCGCAAAAGAATTGAGGGCCCTATGAATAACATTCTCCAAAGGGATGGAGATCTTGTTGTGCACAAGAGAGTTACTCGCTTTCCATATCTGCCAGCATAAGAAAGAGACAAGGCCAGCAACTTGAGATTGGGAAAACAGAAAGGAGGATTTTCCATGAGTCAATCCAGCCATCCAGGCCTTGAGAGAAAACCCATCCACGCGAATAAATAGAAGAGAGCCAAACCAAACAGCAGTAGCAAACAGACAGGATAAAAATACATGAAGAAGGGTTTCAAGCACATTACCATAACAAGCATAAGAGGAATCAAGCCGCATGTGCCGTCGTTGAAAGCCTTCACCCACATTTACCCCATCCGCACACCACCTCCGAAGAAAGGACCGAATCTTTGGGAGGGCCTTATTACGCCTGATGAATTTCCAAGTCTGATCTTTAATTCTTTGATATCCGTGGGAAACAGAGGAAGAAGAATGAGCACTGAATCGGCTATCAGCTTGATTTTACGCAAGGCAGTAAGCCCTTTTAATCAGAAAACCCCCCATATGAGGCGGTCTTCACAATCTGAAACGCTTGAAGGGATACTCAAAATGGCCACTTGAATAGAATAGGAAAAAGAGTAGCTAATAAAACATGATTCCAACATCTATTAGCACGATCTATAAACTCAGAAACCCAAATCAAAGGCAGCCCAAGGGCTTCAAAGAGGGAGACATCTGATTTGGCAAGGAGGGGATCCAATGGTCTTCCCAAATAAGGACCAAGCAAGCATTACCTATCTTCCAAGTCAGCCCAAAGCAGGAAGAGATCCCTACCATAAATGATGTTGTGCCAACCTCATCAGGGGTACGATCCAAGGCCAACATCAAGGACCGATGTCCGCGGATGGTAAATGGCCTTCATAAAAAGGGCACAAGAGACTGGGCTCTGATCAAAACTTCCAAGAGGCACGACCCAAGAGAGTGTTAGATCAAACACTAAGAAATACGAAAAATAAATAGACAATAGATCCGCACGACACAGAGATTTAACGAGGTTCATACACTAGGGTGGTGTGCTACGTCTTCAGGCGAAGAAGATGTTTTACTATGCAGAAGAGAGATTACGCCCAAGCAGTGGCAAGAAAACTTGCCCTGAAACCCTAGCTCGAAAAACCCCCCAAATACAATGACTTTCTCAACAAGCAACAGTACACTATATATACTCCAAGTCACGGGTCGATCCATCGGGTCACGGTCTATCCGGTCAAACCATACTGCAAGGGTATAGCCCCCCCACCCCCATACAAGATCAGTAATGGGCTCCGACCTTGAGCCTATCGGCCTAACCCCTCTACTTCCATCACAGATCTCAGAAAACTTCCCATTCAAGTCGCCACCAAAATATGTCGGAGCGGGTCAATCTTCAAAACAGGTCAAGAATTCGAGAAAAACTTAACAGAGAGACTTGTTGTGGAGCTTTGAGTCCCAAAAGCCCAGCCCTCCTTTGTCTTCAGACCGACATATGCGCTCCTAGCAAATCCAATGTATCTGTTACTATCTTTTTTAGCCCAAAATTAAGATCATTGTGAATAAAGGAAGAAATTTTAAAATGAGAATCAGTATAGGAAGGGATGGCAAAGGCCACCAACTTGAGTAATGTTTCCCGACCTGAGTGAGAGAGGAGCTGGCCTTTCCAATCACCAATACGACTCATGGAGCGATCTCAAATGTCTTTAAATAAAACCTTCTTGCTTTGAGAAAAATCAACAGGAAGGCCCAAATATTCTGAAAAGAAACCACACGAGGGATCTTCAAAGACTTAGACAATCATTTGCGGATGCGAGGGTAAGTATTTGAGATGAAAGTGATGGAGGACTTAGAAATGTTGATGGCTTGCCCACTACCCCGACAACAGAGATCCAGACACTGCTTAAGGATTTTAAGCTCAGCAAGGTCAACCTTGGAGAACAAAATGCAATCATCTACATAAAGAAGATAAGTGAGAGGTGGATGACATTTAACCCGAATACCATGAATATCTCCAAGACTTTCAACATTTGCAAGGATGGAGCTAAGATCTTGAGTACATAGAATAAATATATAGGGGGCCATGGGGTCTCCCTACCTGATTCCACAAGAAGGAACAAAATCACCATGGGTAATGCTGTTTGAAGTGGGCTGCCCAAAGACATTGCATGCACATCTGGATCCACCGATCACTGAAGCCAAACTTTATGAGAAAACCTTCAATAAGGCCCCAATCAAGGTGATCATATGCCTTCCTTCCATCAATCTTAATGGCAGCCAACTTTAACTTTCCCTTTTTCTACTAGCGAATATAATGGAAAACTTTATGCACCATGAAGACATTTTCAGATATAGAACGGCCTGGAATACAAGTTGATTGAGGATAAGAGATGATATCATCAAGAGTTAGTTTCAACCTATTAGCAAGAAGGCCTGGAATAAAAATTGATTGAGAATAAGAGATAATATCATCAAGAGTTAGTTTCAGCCTATTAGCAAGAACTTTAGACACAATGCGATAAGATACATCACACAAGCTAATAAAACAATACTAATCCAACGACTTCTGGCTGATCACTTTAAGAATAAAGCAAACATAAGTGGAGTTGAACTCTTTTGCAAAAAGACCCGGAACAAAAAATTCATTGACAAACTTCAAGATGTCGGGGCCAATAAACTTTTAAAACTTCTGGGGAAAAAATAGGGGGAAGCCTATCAAGACCAGGACTCTTTAAAGCTTCCAAAAGAAAAATCACATCTCTAACATGTTCATCCAATGGAACACAACACAAGCTAGTGTTCAGATCATCTAAAACATTAGGTTGAATCAAGGCAAGCACCGAATTAAAAGAAACAGGTTCAATAGGCTCCAACTTATGATCACCCTCATAATTGGTAATAAAAAATCAATTATTCTGATCTGATATTTGTTCAATCAAGATCTAGCCGCTAGATATAAGATCAGATATGACCCAAATCTAGATTTCGGACTAGAGTCTTCCTCCTCCAATCCTTAAGTATGCCCACCACTAACAGATCCTGCTGGCCGATCTGCAATAGGGTAGCAATGGATAGAGTAGGATCAAGTAATGACTTTACCCTTGTCCTAAACCTAAGCCCATGGGCTTTGATTTCCTGTATAGAAGTGGATATTCCCCTCTAACCCTTCAAAATAAGGCTTTGAAAAATCCACCAAAGCCCCAATATGGTTATACCTGAAGTGAAATAAAGTGAAATAAAATTTTCTCTATTGAACTGAATAATTACATGGAAAAAAGAAAGTGAGAGAGCATAAGTAGCCTCATAGGATGGAATAAAAAAAAAAAATTTGTACAATAGAAATAAATTTCTAGTATTGTGATGCAGATTTATTGGCTCCATATTATTTACATTTTCAAATAATCATTTACCAAAAATGGATCAATTCTGTAAAATTATAGTTGAAATTTTTTGAAACCTACTCTCTCTATGTTGTAATCCCCATACTTCATAGCATTTTAACCATGTATAGAACATGAAAACTGAGCAAAACTGATGAATGAGGTGGGTGGAAGGAAAAGACAGAGAAGAACGCTTTGATCAACAAGACATGAAATGTGAAATTGATTCAAACAACTGATGCTTTTTCCCTTCCTCTAAATGTATTATGCAGGGGTGGGTATCCCTGAAACGTGCATTCCAGAGGATCCGGTCTCAAAATTAACGAAGACAGAATTCTGAGTCATCAACTTAATATGTTCTTTCTACTATGCACATCCCAGATACAAGAATCTCCAGAGTCTAATCCTCCACTCCAAACCATCAGATAATAGGATTTCTTAGGAACAGTATAACAATCAAATTGTGAGAAAGCATAAAAAATGGGTGTACCCAATGTATGAGGCTCCTGCCATTACAGGGTCTGGGGATGGTCATAATGTACGCAAGCTGTTTCCTGACTCAAACTTGCGACCACTAGGAGTTCATTAAGATTGTGAAAAAGCATAACTCACAAAAATGATCTAGGAAGTTCCCAAGGTAGCTGTAACATCTTAATGCAATAAATGAATAGGAAAAGAGAGAAGGGAGTTGAATAACCAAGGCAACCAAGATATCATACTCAACAATTCAGATAACTTTATCTAGGGCCAACAAAAAAGATAATAGCCAAACTCTGTCACATCTGTTAGCAACTACCCAATAGCCTTAGAAATTTTGGACAGTTGATCGAAGGCTGTATTGCATTTTAACAAAGTGATCTTTTTCTAAGGGTCTTCTCAAGTTATGCCTCACAACTTGACTTGCATAATTAGTACAAGTAGTTTTGAAGCTTTGTTTGAAGATGGTAGACGTGTGTGTCTCTGTTGTGTTTGCATGGGTGAGCAATGTTTCGATTTTTCCTCTTTGATAAGAGTGAAGGATGCAGGTTGGATCCTGCTTATAATTTGTTGGAAATTCAGTACTGGTATTTCTCTACCTTTACCTTACAACCAACCCTTTTATCATCCTGATGATCTTTAACTTCTCATGCTTTTACATTTTGAGTATGGATGCAACTTTTCATATAGCTTATTTCTGTTGAGTTTTATATTTCCTTAAAATCACCATTAGCCCCCTCATCAACAAAAATGCTGCACAGTACTTATTAAGTCTGAAACTTATTTACAACTAACCATGGTTTTTACTTTTTAGTAGTTGAAATTGACAAAGATTCTATGACCCCATTGTGGACAAATGCTAGACAGTTGTTATGAGCAGAAAATGATTCACTCTAGATCAAAATGTATATGCAGGGATGCTTGCTTATTCTTGTCGCCTCACGCATTTAGCTACACAACACTAATAAAAGTGTCCTTCCCATGTTCTTTTCTAGGTTTATCCTCCATAACTGACTTTTAGCAGTTAATACATTAGCTTGGAGACAGAGCATCACATGAGCAGAATTCGTGGCTGAAATTTGAAGGGTCTCACAAATGCGGGTCCAACATTAGCTTGGATCCAATAACCCATTAGCTTAGATTTAATAACCCATTAGAACAACATCTTCAATACCATTTACTGAGCATTCTCTTGCATGTTGCAGAAGGGTCAAATGAATGAATTGAGTTCTCCTAAGTTACAACATTAGGAAGCCCAAAGAGGATGGTCATAAATGTCTTGGCACATGGCCTTGTATTTAGGTTGTCCTTTCCATTGCAGTTGAGTCCTGCTACAGAGATGCAAAAGAAATGGGGAATGGAACTGCGGTTTTGTTTGTCACAGTACACCCCACATTCAGTTAGGATAAAGCTAAGTTGAGTTGGACCTTGAAATTCACGGCTTCCGAGTTCCTAACACGGAAAGAGTTCAAATTGTGGGAGGTGAGGTATGCAAGGATAGGAGTCTTTAGACTAAGTTCTGTTTATCTATGGCTAAGTTTCATGTAATCAAACAGATCCTTTTGTCCTTGACATCTACCAATTGGAAAGTTCAAATGGAGAATATCGTATACAGGGGATCTGAGATAGGCCAAGTACCTTGATGCTTATAATAGGTATTGTAAAGGTACAAATACTACCAAATGTTTTTCATTAGATAGTACTACAAGCCGTCACTCC
>NC_056559.1:9454224-9482981 GCF_013358625.1 Macadamia integrifolia
CCCCCCCCCCCCCCAAAAAAAAAAAAATTCATAATACAAGGGATGTGTTTTTCTTTTCTATAGGATAGTCCAATTTGTTCCTTACATGATTACATTTTGGACCTAAACCCAAGTAGAGGGATGATGGCCCAAATCTTTAGTATCAGATAACTGGATCAGTTCCATCCAAGTGTACCTAATTAGGTACTAGATCCATTCTAAAGCAGGAGAAAACACATATATTTGATTTTTTTTTTTTTTTTTTTTTTTTTTAAATCTTGAATTTAAAGTGTAAACCCAATTGAGAACAGAGGATATTTAAAAATGAAATCTGAGAATTAGCAAATGGTTATTTGACAGAGAAATCCAGATAAGCTCTGAAAGCTTGATTTGAACAAGGAATTTTAAGTGTTTTACATCTTCAGATTCATCATCAGTGTGGAAGCATCATTCATGTAATTTTACTAATATTCTCTTTCTCCTAAATTCATATTTTTTATTTTAAGTACTAAATAAAAAAGTAAATTATTAAACCCCAAAAATATGAAATCTGAATTTATTTAGTTAGTAGTGTTCATTAGAATTCAGTTAAACATTATGGAAGTCTATCCAAAGGATTCTAGACAAGATTTAAAGTTTTCTCAATTCTTTTTTAAGTCGAGTCATCTTTTGTTTCTCAAATTTCAGTTGATTAACAATAACAAGGTAGCTTCTCACGTAATTTCATTACAACTCACCCTAAAATAGGTCAGTCAACAATCATAGTAAGAAATGCAGTGTGTGAAACAAAGACAAACCAAATTAGAAAGAAAACTTACCTGTAGATATCAAGAAATAATAGGTGGATAAAGATTGAACAATAAGTCCCTCTAATCATGAAGCAGATTTCTTCCACCTGAGTTGTTTAATTTTATATGGGGAGGCATTCAAGGATTGACTGCACTTTTACTCATTAGAAACCCTTCTAGCATTGATCTTATCACTAAGTAGGTCAGATTCACTTCTAAGGACCTTTCACATTAGGAGTGAAAAGAGATGGGTGGAGGGGGTATGCATCTACTAGAAACTAAAAAAGTTCCAAAAGATAAAAGGGAATGAATTAGGCCTAGATTGAAAAGGAAGGGTAGAACTAAAAATTAAAAGGAAGAAAGGAAGTCAAGAGGTCTGAGTTGAGTAACTGTTTTTGAAGTACCTGAAAAAAAGGCGAGATTAGGCTGAGAAACTTAAAACTCCTCCACGCTTCCCTCCACCCAACCGTTTTCCTTATTTCTTTCTTTTCCACTGGGATGAGGATGACCCTCTTATAGACTTATTCTTGTTGGTGAAGTGGTGGGAAGAATTCTTCTTCGATCTGTTGGCATCAATCAATTATTTTATTTCTTTTGGGACCCTCAAAGTAATGAAAACCACTCGTATTTGATTGTTAGCTTTTCGACTTCTATAGTGTTTCATTGCTTACTCCTGCGGCCCTGCCCAGTGCCTTACCTCTAGGGGAAGTCCACCACCGCCCCTGGTGCATCCCTTCTTGGCCTTTCTCCCTAACGGCCAATGAAGTGCTACTATATTTTTTCTGTTTGAGAGCGTGGCCTAAGTCAGCATTTCCTGTGTGTATCTCTCTCTCCTCGTTTTCTTATGAATTGACATAGAAAAGATATTCCATCCATTATTAGAGAAGAAGAGAGAGACAAAGGGGATGTTGGCATATGTGCTCTCATACAGCAACTATTTCAAAGTAATAGAAAGAAAAGCAACGATTGGAATGGGAGAGTCAGAGTCGAAAAAGGATTCGTTTTACCACATTCAAAACTATGCATGAGTACATCATTTTCTTTTTTGTTATATGGAAAGCTGTATCACCATTTGCTTTTGAGCTCAACTCAAAGAGTATCAGCCGGAGTATGGGATTACATCAAGGTTTAAAAATTCGGTGAATTGGATTGGGAATCGACATTGACCATCCCGTCCATAAAAGTAAAAAATTTGATCTATTGTTCGTGGAAGAGTGATAAGGGAATTTGAATAGTTGAATATTTAGAGTTTTTTATTTTTTATTTTGCAAAACACACACACAAATATATATATATATATATATATGAAAAATGGTTTATGTGGGGAGTATAGGGGTTGTGCCCAAACATATGGGGGAGAAATGACCATCCCACCACCATGAAATTCGAGAAGGACCATCTGCCTAACGCTTTTGTATGCTCTATTAATGGGTTCTATGCACGGGCAAGGACCACGCTCCCCCATAGGAAACACTTCCCCAAAATCAATCATTTGCATCTTGTTAGGGTTCAAACATCAACTAGCATCATTTGCTCAGTAATCCAGGAATTTTTTTATTTTTTTTAAGAGAGGGTTAGACACATTGTCATTCTAGGTAAGCTAACGAGCGAAAGACACAAATGGGGGGGACAGCCATGGACAGGGGTTTTTTCACTCGTAGGGGGAAAGAGGCAATCACATGGTTGTGTGGTACTCAATGATATAGGTTAAGTAATTTCCTTGCCTTTGATATAATGTGTCCTTTTGTATCATGTATCTAAAAATCAAGTTGACATATTTTTTTGTCATGTGAGTTGTCGAAAAGTACTTGGTTTGATGGACCTCTTGGTGTGCATATTGAGTGTCTTCGATCTTTTGCTCTCCTCAATCTCTTTGACTCTTGTGATTGAAGTTCATTGAAATGTGATAAGTTATGCATCCTATAAGTTATTGCTATTACTTTATACTATATATGGACTTATCGAGACAAGTGTTATAGAGCCCAAACTTCTCCCCGTCCCCCTTGGTCATTCAGGTTTAATAAACAAATATTTGATTTGAAATATTTGAACTTCTCCTCACATAGGTATAGTTACTGTTTCAAGGGGAAATATGACATTAATTGAGTACCTAGGCTTACCAATTGAGGATCAACCGGTGCTAATGTGTGACAACTATTTTAACCCTAATAAATCTATTGTTTGTGTTATTCTATTTAATTCCATATTTAACTCTATTGTGGTAAGTCATGGATTCCTAGGTTATATGTTGGCATTGAAAGCCATAAGCATCTTGCAAGGTATATCTGAAACAAGTAGTGGCCAAGGGGTTCCGAAGAGTAGAAGCATGGGTGTTAGCCATGGATTTACAAGTCATGGTGTTCTCTCTCTCTCTCTATATGTGTGTGTGTGTGTGTGTGTTTTGTGTTCAAGTTCAAAGGCCTATTGGCCATTACAAAGTTACATAGTAGACCCACATAGAGGGCAAGCATAGACCCATAGAGGAGTCAACATGGGCCCATGGCCACACTTCTTGGAAAGCAAGGAAATTAGTACAAACCAGGCACCAATGCACTTGAGAGGAGTTGATCAAGTGACCAATCATCAGGCAGTAACTCCATTGAGCACTGCAAACTGCTAGGCCAAGGCCCAGGTGTGCGGAATACCTCCTCTATAGGTTAAATTTCCTCTGTAAAAGCTCGTTGATCTTGTATGCTCTTTTCTCTCTTCAAAAGTTAGGATTAGCTACTAATGATACCAATTTATAAATTGAGAACAAGGACCAACCATATAAATAAAAAATAAAAAACAATTAAAGCCTCTCACATAATAAGGCATAATTGCAATTACGTCCATATATTAAATATTATTTTACATTTTATGACATTTAGCTGGAACCCATTACCTATTAAGGAGACCACTTCCAGTAATGGGCCAATCCAAACAAGCCCTTCAATCAATACAATAATTGTGTTAAGCTCATTACATGTAAAAATGTTACATATAATTCACAACCCGCTTATGTTATACATAATAAAATAAGGACCAAATTTCTTTGTACCCATGATGAACATGAATCCATTAACAGTGGGGTGTCCAAGCCGCTCGAGGGGTGATGCACATAGGATTTCCTCCCTTCGATCCACACAGTGATTGAAATAAAATTAAACACTTTATTTGATCATTGGATTTGATGAACACACTTCCAACAAGATGGATGGTTTTTTATGGGGACTATTCATGTCTCAACACCACCAAAATAGACTTTGGATGTGGAAATTCCAAAATTTATTATGAAATTATCTCATTTGCTGCTTTTTCTTTTATCAAGACATCTGCTCCTCACTTTTCTTACAATCCTCTTGCTAATTTTAATGGTATTTCATATATTAGTCATTCTCCAATTGGAGCATATATAGAGTACAACAATAGAATATTAATCAATCTATACAATAGGTAAGAAGGGATTGCATTGAACTGGGATATTACATATGATAATACTTCTATATATACTAGATAGAGAATATAGACTTCCCAAGTGGGGAAGGATACTGTAACGGATAACAATATAGACTTCCCAAGTAGGTAAAGAAATTGTATCGAATAACACAACCCCCCAAGGTGGAGAATCGAAACTTTGAATCTTCAACTTATCCCATAAGAATTGAAAACGTGAGGCTGCCAAAGGCTTTGTAAAAATGTTTGCTAGCTGATCATGGGTGGAGATGAATTGAACCGATAGTTGTTGTTTAGCAACCCGATCCCTGACAAATGAAAATCGACCTCAACATGCTTAGTCCGAGCATGAAGTGGAGGGGAACCATGTAGAGGGAATCCAAGCTCAACAAAGAGAAACTCTAACCAAATGAGCTCAGCGGAGGCATCAGCCAGTGCCTTGTATTTAGCATTAGTGGAGGACCGTGCAATGGTTTTCTGCTTGTGAGATGTCCACCAAATAAGGTACGGACCAAGGAAGATAGAGAAACCCCCAATAGACTTATGATCCTTGCCATTGCCAACCTAGTCAGCATTAGAGAAAGCCTGAGTTTGTGAGATGAAGACCCTTCAAGGAGGAGGCCATGATCGAAGGTCTACTTTAAATACCTTAGGATGCATTTAATAAGCACCCAATGATCTTTAGTTGGAGCATGCATAAACCGATAGGCCTTGTAAACCGCAAAAGCGACATCATGATAGATGAGGGTCACATACTGGAGAGCGCCCACTATGAGAGGTCCATTTCTATATGGTAGCCATGGGTGTTTGCACTAGTTTGCAATCAATCATGCCATATTTTTTTAGAGGATCAGTAATGTAGCGTGACTGAGACAACTGAAGTCCTTTAGATTGAGGGAGAACTTTGATGCCTAAGAAGAAATGAAGGGCATCGAAATCCTTGATAGAGAATTCTTCTACCAAATGCCAAAGTAGAAGGGAAAACATATGTAGAATCATTATCTGTCACGAGGATGCCATCCACGTAAACAAGTGCAAACACAACATGAGAGCTGATCTTGAGAATAAACAGTGAGGGGTCTATTTTTGAAGCATGATACCCCAAAAGAATCAGGAGCTGCAATAAGCTGTGAAACCATGCACATGGTGCCTATTCAATACTATATAAGGACTGGTGTTGTTTGCAAACATGATCAGGACAGCTAGAATAAACAAACTCAGTGGCTAAGACAGGTAAACCTCCTCACGTAGATGGCACAAGAAGGAATTATGGACATCCAAGTGTCTAATGGACCAACCCTACGAGACAGCAATGGCCAAAACCGACATGATGGTGGTGGCATTGATCACGGGGCTAAAGGTCTATGTGTAATCAAGTTCATGTTGTTAGTGAAAGCCTTTGGCAACTAGACGAGCTATGTAATGCTTAAGGGACCATGTGCCTTCCATTTGGTCCTATATTCCCACTTGTAGCCAACCAGATTTATAGCCAAGGCTCGAGGAACAAGAGACCAAGTGTCATTCCAAACCAAGGCATTAAATTCCTTTGTCATTTCAGCACGCCATTTTAAAGACTTAGATGCCTTTATAAAAAAAAATGGGGTCAGTACTAGGGGTGGTGGCAGTGAGTGCTTGGGATTGGTTTTTGTGAGGGCGCAAGGTCATTGGGTGAGGGCGTGGTGGTGGGGGAGGGGGAGGCGGTGATGATGGGGTTATGACAGGAGAGGGTATGGTGGGTGAGGGAGGTGTGGAGTGCACAGGAGAGGTGTCGATGGCGATGGTAAGGGACGACTAGATGGGGTGTAAGGAGACAGGGGAAGGAGGCATGGGTAATAGTGGGGTGGGTGGCAGAGGTTGATGTAGGGGAGCAAGTATCCAAAGGAGAATTGTGGATGGAATTTGTGGAGAGACAAGGAGACAAGCTGAGGTGAATGGGAATGTAGACTCATCAAAGCGCAAATGGTGGGCAACGTACATTCTATTGGAAGAGAGGTCAAGGCAACAGTAACCAGAATGAGAGGAACTATAGCCAACAAAGACACAATGAGAAGAGTGAAAATCCATTTTATGCTTATTGTAAGGATAAAGAAGAGGGTAGCAGAGGCACCCAAAAACACGAAGAAAAGAGTAGTTGGGGGTCTTGTGATTCACTAACTGGAAACAGGTTAAACTACACCTTGGATGACATCCGATTAATGAGAAAAACTACAGTCTCAAAAGCAAAGTGCCAATAGGTAAGGAGAACAGACCCATGAGCAAAAAGGGAGAGACCTGTCTCACTGATATGACAATGGCGTCGTTCAATGATAATGAAGAAATATGGGAGGGACCCCAAACATCACTATAAATAAGATCTAAAGGAAAAATACTACGATTATAAGAAACTGGAAGAGACAGTTGATAAGCTTTGCCTCAAGACGTGCAGAATTGTATGGTAAATTATTTGTTTTAAGCATAAGACGAAGTAAATGATCATGAGGATGACCCAAACGGCTATGCCAACCATCAAGTGTGGTACGCTCAGCAATGGCAGCAGAAGGAGGAGAACAAGAGAAGTGATGGAGAGTGTAGAGGCCTCCTTTACTCGGACTAGACAACATTATTGCTTTGGTGACCTGATCCTTCACAAGAAAGTGAGAGGAATGAAAAAACGTTATCATCTCGAGAAAATTTCTGAATAGATAATAAAGGATTGGAAATAGAAGGTACATGCAAACTATTAGATAAATAAAATGAGAGAGAGGATGAAGGGGAAGGAAGAGTGGCATTATTTACATGAACAATTGAGAGTCCCTTTCTATTGCCAACCTGAACCTAATCAAATCTAGTATACTCATCATATGAGGATGGAGAGTTAATATTTGGGATGACATGGTGGGAGACACCCATGTCGGGGTACAGGTGAGGGTGGTAGAGGGGTGTGGCATGGGAAGGAGTAGTGGATTTAGATGATGGTAGGGGAAGGGGAGGTATGGTATCTGGGAATAGGTGAGATGAGTAGCAGGATGGGTTGAAAGTAGGGGTAGTTTGGTTGGCTAAAGGCGGTAGCAACAGTTTTAAGCTAAGTGATTGTTGCGATTGTAGATAGTGCACCACTGATTGCCACGACCATCATATTGAGAGTATCGACCACCAAGGCCATGGCCACGACCACCATGGCTTTCACAACTCTTACCAATAAAAGATTGAGATGCAAAGGAGTCAGTAGGATCCTTTTCAACAGCATTAGAAATTGGAGGAGACGAGCTGTCAATGATGGTCAACTTGTTGAGAGAATTGTGCTTGAGAAATTCATGACTGGTGAGCAAGCTTCTGAGATCAATATACGACAATTGAATTTCACAGCATAGTAGGGTTAGAACAATGTCCTACAGACTAGTGCTTAAAGAACGATAGGCATGGAGATTAAAGTCTATAGTGGAGAGAGGGTGACGGGCAGCAACTAGTTCATCTGCAATGGACTTGGAAAGCTGGAGAAGGGCAGAGATGGATCCGTTAGGCTTCTGTTGGAAGGTTCTGAAGGCTGAGATGAAAATTCATGAGTTGTGTTGCAAAGGTGGAGCCATATGTAGCACCAAGCGAGTCTCATATCTCCTTGCTCGTTGTCTTATCAATGATGAGAGGTAAGACATCCTCAGAGAGGGAAGCAATGAGAAGACTCATAAAATTGGCATCTTATTCCTGCCATTGGGCATTAGTAATGAGATCGCTGGGACACGGGTACATGCCATCAAGAAAGTGAAGAAGATGCTGGCCAAGAAGGAATGGTGTGAGCTGGGTGCTCCAAAGGAGAAAGTTTGTGGGATTCGACTTAAAAAAAGGTAATGGTGGGCAGAGTGTAGAGAAGGGGTGGAGGCAAGGATAGCGGGCACGACAAGGGCCTTGCAATCGGTGTGACTTGAGAACCAAAGGCAACTGGATCGGTAGCAACCATGGGAGAGAAGAAATTAGGGTTTTCTTTTCTCTTTTGTATTAGACGTGAGCGGATGGCTCTGATACCATGCTAATGTTAATGGTATTTTATATACTAATCATTCTCCAATTGGAGTATATAGAATACAACAATAGAATCACAATCAATGTATACAATAGGTAAGAAAAGATTGCATTGAGCTGGGATATCACATGCCATAATACTCCCATATATACGAGATAGAAAATATAGACTTCCCAAGTGAGGAAGGATACTATATCAAATAACAGTATAGACTTCCCAAATGGGAAAAGATATTGTATCACATAACACCTCCAAACAATTAGATCATCAATACAATACGACCAGATAATTCATAGTGTTCTGCCAGTTTGTATTATGAGATTGAAGGAAACTGTTACCAAGCCAGTTCTTCCTTACTTTGATTATGAGCTTGAAGGAAACCAACACACCAATCCAGTTCTTCCTTGGTAACTTCAGTTTCTTGATTACTTTGATTACTTTGATTACATTGCCATGGCTGGAGAGATTTCTTCAACACACAGACTATTATACCGTGTGGCTCTCCCATATTCTTTGGAATTTCCTCTTGAAGAGTTGATGTAGGAGGGGTTCCTAGATGACTAGGTCTCCTACAAGATTAACTAACTAGGTAGGTTAACTCAAGGGGCTTAGGTAAATAAGACCAAAGAATCTCAGCAAACACGATTAAGCATGCACGATAAAGCGAGACTAATAAACAAAGTAACCAAAAAGCAATATTAATCTAGACGAAAAAACACATAAATTCTTACTCAAGTTTCAAGTGGGGACATGGGGAAGGGAACAAACGACATATGAATATTAGGTTCAGCACAAATCCATCTAGACACCCAAATTAGATATGCAACAATCGATAAAATAGGCATAAACAAAGGGCAAGGGCAGACTTCAACGTCAATGGGTTGCAATATATGTAATAGGGATTTAGGGAGGTGGGGAGGATTTAGTTTAGTACTTTACCACACTGTTATTCAGATCTGAGGAGAGAAGAAGAAATCCAGGTTCTCCAAAATAAAGAGGTTGTATTCCACCTTTTGTTGAAGAAGATACATCCAGCTAATTGTAGAGAGAGTAGCAGCAGTGGTGTAAAGGCAGCAGTGTGCAGCAGTGCAGTTTTGTACCGGCAGAAATATGTTGCAGCAACAAGTTTATAACAGCAGGAATATGTTGCAGCAGCAGTGAGGTAAGGTAGCAGGTGCAGCGGCAGCAATTTTGTAACTCCAGTAATGTGTTGCAGCAGCAATGAGGCAAGGTAGCAGGTGCAGTATTAACAACACAGCAGCAGAAAAAAAAATTGATAAGACTGAAAAGAAAGAGAGGGAGGCGAGACAAGAAGATTGAGAGAAGAGAGAGCCGAGAGAGTAAGGGAGGAAAGAGGCGAGAGAGAAAGATGAGAGAACGAGAGAGAGAGAGAATCGTGAGGGGTTTGAGGGTTTATTCTTCTTTTCAATATTCTTCATTAATTGAACATGAACAATGGCCAATTGCCTTACACTTAAAGAGAGTAAACTTCCAAAAATAAAAAGATACTTAGAAACTCAATTGCATGAAATAAAAACTACCTAATAGATCAATATAAAGAAATCCTAGTTTCCTAATTGTGTAAGACAATCAAATATCACTAGATTTAAAGCAAAGTACTAGAATCAAATAAGATTTGGTGGGGTCCACAAAATCTTCCAAGATCTTCTAAAAATCTGGATCGATCTTGGGACCAAATAAGATTTGGTGGGATCCATAAAATCTTCTAAGATCTTCTAAAATCTGGATCGAGCTTGGGGCCCACAAGATCTTCTTCTTTCTATTCTTCCAGCCACAAAGATGGCTGCTTCTTCTTTTTCTTGCGCCTGTACACTTTGATGTCCCCATCAACTCTCCCCGGCTTGGAAGAATTCACCTCTGGTGAATTAATGCTCATGTAATACTCAAATAGGTCTGGGTTGAGTTGTTGGACTTCTTGCATTGTGATCCAGGTGTTGTCAATTTCCGGACGTCCATGCCACTTAACCAAGAACTCTCTAGAACCTCCAGTGTGTGTGGACACAATCCTCTCATCAAGGATTTCCCCAATTTCTTCAGTTCTCCTCGTGACCTTAGGCACAGGTGGTAATGAGGTGGGGGGAAGTGGTTGGCTCGGCTCAGAAGTCTCATCAATGTTGAAAGGGAAATCTTCAAGGTCATCAGGATAAAAAGAGGTGAAGGTAGAGGTACCATGGTATGGGACTAGGTCTTCAACATTGAAAATATTGTTGATCTCCATACTGGCTGGAAGGTCAAGAACATACGCATTGGCACCTATCCTCTTGAGTACCTTGAACGGACCTGTGCTATGAGCATGTAGCTTGCTCGCTTTTCCCCTAACAAAACGTTGTGACTTGATTCTTACCATCACCATATCACCCTCTTGAAACTCTTGTAGCCTTCTGAGCACATCTGCCTTCGATTTGTATTGCTCATTGCTCAGTGTTATCTGTCTCCTTATACCTGCATGCAAATCATGTATATGCTGAGCAAAAGATTCGGCTGACTGGGAGGTCCTAAAACTAGACACGACTGGGATAAGGTCTATGGGTGCCCGAGGTTGGTATCCTGAACAGATCTCAAAGGGGGACAGACCAGTGGTACGGTTCTTAGAACTGTTATATGCAAACTCGGCCTGGCTAAGGACCCGATCCCAACTGGTAAGGTGTTCTCCTATGAGGCAACGCAATAAATTCCCTAAGCTCCTATTGACAACCTCGGTTTGGCCATCGGTCTGAGGGTGGAAAGCTGAGGAGAAACGGAGTTTTGTTCCCATCATCCGCCATAGGGTCCTCCAAAAATGACTAGTAAACTTAACATCCCTATCGGACACTATGGTGAGGGGTAACCCATGGTACTTGACAACCTCACTAAAGAAAAGTTTGGCTACTATGGATGCATCGGAGGTCTTAGAGCATGGGATAAAATGGGCCATCTTCGAGAAGCGGTCAACAACCACATAAACAGAATCGTGGCCTCTCGAAGTTCTTGGTAGACCAAGCACAAAGTCCATGCTAAGGTCCTGCCAAGGGGAGTGGGGAACGGGTAGGGGAGTGTACAAACCCGTGTTTTGCTTTTGTTATTTGGCGGTCTGGCATGTCTTGCACTAACCCACAACTCTAGTAACATCCCTCTTCAGTCCTGGCCAAAAGAATCGATCCTCAACGAGGGTGATGGTCTTATCGCGACCGAAGTGGCCAGCGACTCCCCCAGCATGCAATTCCCAGATCAAGAAATCTCGGAGTGAAGTTCTGGGAATGCACAACTTGCTTCCTTTAAAAAGAAAGCCCTCCCTAAGTAGGTAGTCCGAGCGGTTGACTGGTTTGCCTTCACTCAAGGAAGTGAACGGCTCATTAAAATCAGGACAGGTGGGGTATTGGTCCTTGACTCGCTCGAACCCTACAACCTCTACACTCATTGCTTGGAGTAGCACACTAGCCCGACTCTTAGCATTGGTGCGACTGAGGAACATGTTCACCCGGCTCAGTGCATCTGCAGCAGTATTCTTGACACCAGGCCTGTGCTTGAGTACAAAAGTGTACTCTTGGAGGAACTCAACCCATTTGGTATGTCTCTGATTGAGTTTCTTTAGGGCACTAAGGTACCTCAGAGCTTGGTGGTCAGAGAATAGTACGAATTCTTGCGGTAAAAGGTAATGTCGCCAATAGCGCAATGATTGGACAACCGCATAGAATTCCTTGTCGTATGTAGAATATCATTGCCTAGCTTCATTAAGCTTCTCACTAAAATAGGCAACAGGGTGGCCCTCTTGTCCTAGGACACCACCTATCCCAATACCAGATGCATCACAGTTAACTTCGAAGACCTTAGAGAAATCTGGGAGGCGCAGGACTGGAGCTTCAGTCATAAGTTTTTTAATCTCACTAAAGGCCTTCGTAGCACTCTTAGTCCATTGAAACTCCTTCTTTTTCATGCAATCGGTGATAGGAGACATAATGGAACTAAACCGGTAGATGAACCTTCTGTAGAAAGTGGCTAAACCATGAAAGCTTCGTACTTCATGAATGTTAGTTGGTTCAGGCCACTCCACAATCGCTCTCACTTTCTCAGGGTCAGCAGATACTCCCTGAGTTGACACAACAAATCCCAGGAAGATGACTTGATCACTCATGAAGGTGCACTTCTTGAGGTTGACAAAAAGTTTCTCTTGTAAGAGCACATGAAAAACCTTCTGTAAGTGATCCAAGTGGGAAGACGGGGTCTTACTATAGATGAGGATGTCATCAAAGTAAACCACAAGGAACTTGCCAATGAATGGTTGAAGCACTTGATTCATTACCCTCATGAAGGTGCTAGGTGCATTTGACAAGCCAAAAGGCATGACTAACCACTCAAAGAGGCCATCCTTCGTCTTGAAGGCTGTCTTCCACTCATCTCCAGGCCTGACCCTAATCTGGTGGTACCCGCTCTTGAGATCAATCTTCGAAAAGATCGAAGAGTTGGCCATCATATCCAACATGTCATCAAGCCTAGGGATAGGGAACCTATACTTGATGGTGATCTTATTGATGGCCCTACTATCAACACACATACGCCAGGTGCCATCTTTCTTTGGCGTGAGCAAGGCAGGTACAGCACACGGGCTAAGGCTTTCCCTAATGAATCCCTTTTGCAACAGTTCATCCACTTGCCGTTTGAGTTCGGCGTGTTCTTTGGGATTCATTCGGTAATGGGGTAAGTTCGGGAGAGAGGATCCTGGAACTAAGTCAATAGCGTGTTGGATGTCACGCATGGGCGGTAACTCATCAGGTAGTTCCTCAGGGAATAGCCTCTCGAATTTCCTCAACAAGGGTTGCACTTCTCTAGGAGCCTCAGTGAATAAGCGTGACCTATCGGTATTACTCTGTACGGCAACTAGAGCATAAATCACCCCTGACTCGTGACACTCTCCTTCAAATTGTTGTTGATTTAAAATGTTGAGTGTTTTGGTGGGGGCGTGTTTGGATGTACTTCCCTTGTGTTCTGGAACCTTAACTTCCCTAGGGGGACTGGGTGTCAGTCTGATCTTTTTCCCTTTGAACTCAAAGACATAGGTGTTAGACTTCCCGTAATTGGTGACATCCCGGTCATATAACCAGGGCCTACCTAGAATGATGTGGGCAACATCCATCTCTAGGACATCACACCACACTCGATCCTCATATCCTGCAAAGTGTAGGGGAACTAGACACCTCAGATTTACGGGAATGGTGGATTGATCAACCCAGGCAACCTTGTAAGGCTTGGGGTGGGTTTCAGGTTTGAGGCCCATTCGAGCAACAGCGCTCTTGGCGACCACATTCATGTAACTCCCGCTGTCTATAGCGACGCTGCAGTTCTTGCCTTGATGACATGTGTAGGTGATGAAAATATTAGTTCGTCGTCAATCGTCGCTATTCTTAGGTTGTGAGACCATGCAACGCACAATGCTGAGCTTGAGGTCACCGGCCTCCTCGGTGTCCTCATCAGATATGGTCTCATCTGGCCTATGGTCCTCATACTCATGGTCCTGAAAACCCTCTTGGTTACTTTCCTCAGGGGTCTGCTCTCCTACATAAAGATTCCTATTGGGACACTCTCGAGAGAAGTGACCAAACCCATGACACTTGAAGCACTGTTGTTGCCCGCTACTCTTGGGTGCTTCTCCCAAAATTCCTTTACCCTTGTTAAATTGACGCTGTGGTGTAGCAGGGGGTTTTGGGAATCCAGTTGAGCCTTGGGGTGGTTTTCTAAATTAGGACTCTCCAGCTTGGAAGCTCTTCCTCTGAGAATAAGTTCTCATGGAGGATTTCACCTCAAGGGCTATCCTGAAGGCCTGTGGAATGTCTCGCACTAGGTGGGGTGCCATACGAGACTGAATTTCGGAGTTGAGCCCGGTAAGGAATCTGGATAGTGTCTGCTCAACATCCTCCCTAATACGGCTTCTAATTTTTAATTCATTGAACTTGCTCATGTACTCGGTCACAGTCAACTTCCCCTGCTTCAGGGTATTCATTTCATTCAACAACTCGAGCCTATAAGTGATAGGCAAAAATTCCCTCTTGAGCAGCTCTTGCATCTCTACCCAGGTGGTGATTGGCTCAAGTCCTAGGTGGTCCTCCTAGTACTCTAGGTCTGTCCAGAAGTCCTGGGCAACTCCAATAAGCTTGAACTTAGCAAACCGGTAGCAGACTTCCTCTGGCATATCATAAAAATCGAAGTACCTATCCATCTGCTTGATCCAATCCAGAAGGATCCTAGCATCAATTTGACCATCGTAGGTAGGGGCATCTACCTTAATCATCCATCTGACATCAAAGCCCCTATCATGGTGCTCATAGCCCTCATCATCTCCATATTGGGTTTGGCGTCTTGGCGGTGGGCCTCGACCCCTACCCTGATCCCTACCACGCCTTAGTCCTTGGAAGTTATCCCCTATCTGGTCATAACCGTTAGTCTGGTTATTTTCGTTTTCTTCCTCAGGGTTAGGACCTCTGCCCCTAGGTTCAGTGCCAGTTATGTTACGGCCTTGCCGTCCATCAGGGGTTTGGGCACTTGTCTCGAGGGCAGCCAACTTATTGGTAAGGGCTTGGAGATGGATAGCTTGTGTTTCATATATGGTTTGAACGGCTTTCATGAATTCATCCAATTGCTCCAACTGAGTGGCGGTGCTAGGAGGGACAGACATATCCTGGTATGCTCTACCATTACGAATGGACATAAGGAGATGGGCAGCCAAAGGTACGGTTGCCACCAAAGACTCAAGGTCTACTCAGGATCTCCAATTGAGATAAGTAGTTAGCCCTTTCAATCTTGAGGTCAGAAATCTCCCTCTCGAGTATATGCTTTTGGAGGGAATAACGTCCAATGCTATTTGGCCCCGCCAATTTAAGAAAGAAAAGGGTGTCCTCTAATCTATGGTATCGCTCTCTTAGCTCAAATTCGACCATGGACAAATGGTGACGGAGACTAGACCTCAAAAGATAAGACATGTAAACAAGGGACAACAGTACTTAATTACCCTCAACCTAGACAAAACCATGCTCTGATACCAAGATGATGTAGGAGGGGTTCCTAGATGACTAGGTCTCCTACAAGATTAACTAACTAGGTAGGTTAACTCAAGGGGCTTAGGTAAATAAGACCAAAGAATCTCAGCAAACACGATTAAGCATGCAAGATAAAGCGAGACTAATAAACAAAGTAACCAAAAAGCAATATTAATCTAGACGGAAAAACACATAAATTCTTACTCAAGTTTCAAGTGGGGACATGGGGAAGGGAACAAACGACATATGAATATTAGGTTCAGCACAAATCCATCTAGACACCCAAATTAGATATGCAACAATCGATAAAATAGGCATAAACAAAGGGCAAGGGCAGACTTCAACGTCAATGGGTTGCAATATATGTAATAGGGATTTAGGGAGGTGGGGAGGATTTAGTTTAGTACTTTACCACACTGTTATTCAGATCTGAGGAGACAAGAAGAAATCTAGGTTCTCCAAAATAAAGAGGTTGTAGTCCACTTTTTGTTGAAGAAGATACACCCAGCCAATTGTAAAGAGTGAGTAGCAGCAGTGATGTAAAGGCAGCAGTGTGCAGCGGCAGCAGTATTGTAATGGCAGTAGTACGTAGCAGCAGCAGTGAGGTAGAGGCAGCAGTTGCAACAGAGCAGTTTTGTACCGGCAGAATTATGTTGCAGCAGCAGTGGGGTAAGGCAGCAGGTGCAACAGTAATAACAGCAGCAGGTGCAGCAGTAATAACGCAGCAGCAGGTGCAGCAGTATAACGCAGTAGCAAGTGCAGCAGTATAACGCAGCAGCAGGTGCAGCAGTATAACACAGCAGCAGAAAAAAAAAACAATAAGACAAAAGAAAGAGAGGGAGGCGAGACAAGAAGATTCAGAGAAGAGAGAGCCGAGAGAGTAAGGGAGGAAAGAGGCGAGAGAGAAAGATGAGAGAAAGAGAGAGAGAGAGAACCGTGAGGGGTTTGAGGGTTTATTCTTCTTTTCAATATTCTTCATTAAATTGAACATGAACAATGGCCAATTGCCTTACACTTAAAGAGAGTAAACTTCCAAAAATAAAAAGATACTTAGAAACTCAATTTCATGAAATAAAAACTACCTAATAGATCAATATAAAGAAATCCTAGTTTCCTAATTGTGTAAGACAATCAAGTATCACTAGATTTAAAGCAAAGTACTAGAATCAAATAAGATTTGGTGGGGTCCACAAAATCTTCCAAGATCTTCTAAAAATCTGGATCGATCTTGGGACCAAATAAGATTTGGTGGAATCCACAAAATCTTCTAAAAAACTGGATCGATCTTGGGACCCACAAGATCTTCTGAAATCTTCTAAGATCTTCTAAAATCTGGATCGAGCTTGGAGCCCACAAGATCTTCTTCTTTCTATTCTTCCAGCCACAAAGATGGCTGCTTCTTCTTCTTCTTCTTCTTGCGCCTGTACACTTTGATATCCCCATCAAGAGTATTTTCTCTCAGTTAACTCCCCATGCCATGCTTGTTGTTCCTTGGGTTAATGTAGACTGCACTAAAGGACGAAATTAATTTGAATGGTCAATATCAGGTCTTTTCTATAGTCAACTCCAATTGCAGTTGAAGTATTTTTTACTCCAACTTTGTGTTTCTGATTGGCCCCTTTCCCTCAAACCAAATCAGTATCTTTGACTTAATGAGCTGATGATATCGTTTTCTAGGGGTAGATTTCAATCATTTGCATGCTAAAAATGAGACCTCTCTTGCAATTCATGAAGACGTACATGTATCTCTCAAAAGAAAAACACATTTTTTGTTGTGGAATTAGACCAACCCCACTAGTTAGCTTTGGGGGATTGTGAGTGTGAACTGGGGACTGTGGTTGTAGCAGCCATTTGACTTGTGTAACTCATAGAAGAATTTGAAATCTATGACCCTTCCATTACATGAACTTTACAAATAATTTGGAAATAAAAACACAGTAGATTCAGCAATTGCCAGCATCAAAGTTTATGCTTGGATTTGATAGAAAAATTAGATTAAGAAACTTCTATATGATCATTTGATTTGAAGTGTAGATCATTAGGTTAATCTAGACAATCTCAGGAACATGAATCGAGTGATTGAAGTGAGGTCTACTTCAGCCTCATTCCAACTCTATAGATGGCTCTTTTTCACTTTTTTTTTTTTCCTAATGAGGGTGTCCAGACCTTCGGCCCGACAATTCTCCCTAACACGCACATCATGTAAGCATCGAATCTTATGAGAACCACAGAAACTGTGGGGCTAGCCCCAAGGGTCTACGGGGAGTCGAACTTAGGATGCATGTAGATTTAGGCACACTCCTTTGCCAACCGAGTTACACCCTCGGGATTATCACTATTTAGGATTTGTTAACAAACATTAATTAGTGATAGAATCAAAGGGTTTGAGTGGATTTCTTGACTTTTTCATTTTTTTTTTTTTAATTTACTTCTTAATCCACAGGTTAGATTAGGTTCATTTAGACAATCCCAGGAAATATCAAGATGACTAAAATCCTAGACTGGCTCTTCGATCGTCTGTATTAAGGATTAATGGTAAACTAGAACTAACTGTAATGAAATCAAAGAGTTAGTCCAATCTGTTTTCTTCTTATATTAGGTTCATCTAGACAACCAAAAGTTAAAAACGAATGGACTGATCTAAGGTCTCTTTCAGTCTCTTTCCATCTACAGGGACCTTGATTTGTCCTTTCTCTTTACTTGGGAGTTAGGATTATACATTCTTTGAACCAAAACAAAGATATTTACACTGGGAAGATGTTTTTGTCTGGAAGCATAGCTCCGACACCTGTACAAGACTGAATCAGTGTTCTTTATATGGTTCAATCCATAGGGAACAAGTATACCATTTTACAGGGAGAAGGAGATAGACACAAAGGTGATGATGTAGGAGCTACACTCCCGGGAAAAAAAATTTAACGGCAGGGTGCGTGGTCTATGTAACTGAGGTATTGATCGTCACCATCATGCTCCCATAACGTTCACCCAAAAAGTAAAAGAAAAAGGCACTTGGTCTTCAGACTTTTTAGACCATAACAAGGGAAAGGTTATTTGGTTTTAGATATGTATTTATTTATTTATTTATTTTACTGCAAAAGATACTTATCATAGCCCCATTTAAATAAAGTCAACATATTTAATTTAATTAATTAAGTTATTTTGAATCATCTTTTAATCAGATTATATATTGTAACAAAAAAAAATTGATTTGCCTTTAAAACAAATTTGGGTCCTAGGCATTACTAGGTGTAATGAAATATAATGTTTCATTATTTGCTATTTGACGATACATGAGTTAATCCATGTGATAGAAAATCCCAGATACATCTCAATAGCCACATTTTAATCCAAAGTATATGTAAAAAAAAGTTGCTTGAACTCTGATTCTCTCTCTCATAAAAAAAAAAAAAAAAAAAAAAAGGAATTTTTTTATAATTTTAACTATTTTTTCTATTTATTTTAAGCTGAATTATAACAATGAGATGTTTACTTGGCTATCTATTATATGAACAAACTCATGAATTATCATGTGGCCAATGGTGAAGTATTTTAATTCACCAGACAAAGTGGCGGAAAAGAAAACCCAACAAATTTTGTGTACAAAATCCAATCGCTTAAAACAGATGATTCCTTTTCGGTCCTCAGCTCCTCAAAATAAAGATAAGAGACACCAAGATCGACGATGCTGGAGTTGGTCATTCCCTTTCCCAAAATTGGTCGGCGGCGGAATGGCACTTGACAAAAATAAAAAGACGAAGTAGGGTTAGTCATGTCATTTCATCTTCAAAGAATTCGCCTCATTACGTGGAGCCCGGATTTTAGAGCTTCGGCTTCTGCTGCCGCATGGAAGACTATTTGTAGTCAACGCCTTGGGTGCATATTAGCCTTCTGGTATAAGACAATTGGTGTCCATTTTTTAAAGGATAACAATACGCATCCTTGACCTTTACCCAACTAACTTTGTGATCGGTGGCTGTTGTGTTGTCCGAAACGGGCACTGTGAGCTCACGAAGCCATTTACCAAGTGGAGATAAGTATCCAGCTCGTGACATGTGGCAACATTGGCTGTGGGTCCACTCAAATATGGCGAATCTCTGCTGCTGACTCGGAGCTCCGTGCCCACGTCAGCATAAACCCATTGTGTCTGTAACCAGCTTGGGAATCTTGCCACTTGGATGGCATCTCTGCTTGACACCTCATCGATGACAAAGCCGGGGACTTTTGTGATGAGGTCTTCTGAGTTTACTATACGTAGTATCTTGCTTCCTGATTTTTCCACGTGGCATTTGAAGCTACGGTTACCAACACGTGGGGCGCCAAAGGAGATGACTGTCACCAACGGTGGATGACGGAAGGTGGTGGTTATATCGTAGGCAGTAATAGTCGCAAGTGCCGCACCTAGGCTGTGTCCGGTGATGGTTAAGCTGAGAGGCTCGTCGCCGTAGGATTGGATGAGACGACCAATCTCTACCCTCACCTCGTCCCGCAAGCTACGGTACTCTGCGGTTCCGGACATATAGAGGTTAAGAAATCCCCTCCCCACCATGGGCTCGGGCTCATCGTGGAGGCCCACATTGGTTGTATCAGGGAGTTGTGTCAACGTGGAACGTAGATTCTCAAGCCACTCCAGACAAGTAGCAGTCCCTCTATAGGCGACCACCACGTCACGACGGCCAAGCCGGGCTATCTCGTCTTGGTCCTGACAGACCGCCACATAACCAATCCAGCTGGTCCTGTTGGACATCCAGTTGGGAGCCTTGTCGATCCAACGTGGCAGCCGAACCCCAGACGTGGCGTGCAGGTTCTTGGTGAGCCGGTAACCGGTGCTGGGGAGACCACAGTGGTCGAAGAGAGAGAGTTTGGGGAACCGGCACGTGGCGTAAGAAGGAGAAGAAGGGTCGAAGTCGAAGGCTTTATAAGTGGCCTCTACGAACTTGCCGTAGCGGATGATCTCGTTACGTAGGTCATCGTCGAGTGGGTCAAGCAAGCCCTGCCAGTTTTGGACCCCTTGGTACTCTGTCCACCTTTTGCCAAGCCTAGCCGGTTTGGGCATTTGCGTGACGGGCCTTGCGGTACTGCACCGTACAGAGAAGGACACGCATTTGGGTGTTGGGAAGGTGCAGGGACGGACCGTGCTGATGCAGAGCTTCATTATAATATAGGATATTTTTGAAGTATTTACCTACACCACACACCGTCCTAGTGAGGAGTGAGGAAGCAAGGAATCAAGCTCTAAGTATCACTCTCTTGAGTGATATTTGTCTTATGTATGTTGGTGCCATTTCCTATTTATAGAAGAGGACTAGAGAGAGAGAGAGAGAGGGTGGGGGAACGGACAGTGCTGTAAGAGTTAGAGGGAGTTACCCTAAGAATTACGATGATGGGGTAGGTACATAAACATAAGATTGATGAAGACGGGAGTTGAAAGCTGTAACTGTGAGTCGTTCATAACTGGAAAAACGGCACTGGGCCCTTTGTATCATGGATGAAGTGACGAAGGTGGAGAGAGAGATGAGGGCCGCATCAGGAGGCCCACCATGGAAGGAAATGGGCCAGTGAACGGTGAAGAGTGGGGAGGAGTCCAGGATGTAATGGAGGAGTTTGACTCAGCCCATCAGCCAAAACGAGTGGACATAACTTTCCGACCGAGTAGGATAAACCGTACCACGTACACATGGTGGGGCTTAGTACCGCCCAGGGTGACGATTGCTTAAAATCTTCAGAATCTACATGTCGAGTTTCGGTCGTGATAAAATAGACCATATAGATCCTTCTATCGATTTAAATCCTCTGTAATTCATCATCTTGCTATTTTCTCGTGTTGATCTACCTGCATAAGGCAACAAGTGACAATGTTGAGGTAGACAATATAGATCTCAAGAGAAAATATACTAACACTAAAACAGATTTAGGAGCTCTTAAATCGAGTCAAATCGATCATTCATTTATCTCAATACAAGAGACAAATTTGAACTCTCTCCTCTCTCTCTCTCTCTCTCTCTCTCTCTCTCTCTCTCTATTCTCTGATCGACAACCTTCTTACAATCGAACAAAGAGCTTCCTTGGCTGCTATTTTTAATAATTGCTTAGCACAATTGGTGAACTGTGGTCTACAAAAAACCCATGATCACTAAAAAAAATAAGAGAACTTCTGTGCGAGAAAAGATTTAATGTGAAATGAAATAGCATAAGTGGGGCACCTTAGAGGTAAAAGAGGCATCCCTCCTTGCTAACATCTTTGAGTTATTCACTTTTTTCACGGCAATCTCCCACATTAGGATCTTAAAGTTCTTTTCTATATATATATATATATATATTTTCTTTCTTTTTTCTTTTAGTCTAAAAACTATATCTTGGACCCCATGCCATGAAGAAATGTTCAATATGTGCTCAAGCGAGCTGAGAAGAAACCTCCCTCCTAAAGGTATATTAGATCTCTTTTAAGAGACTTGCTAGCCTAAATTTTTGCAGATTAATCTACATGATTTTGGAATGACAATGGAAATAAATTTGTGAGAAATTAATAAGGTAGAACTGGAAGGAACCCTTCTTTAAATTTGATTTATTTTACATTTTTTAAATCAACTTTGTTAAGTGAAGTACAATCATCCGTTTCCCATTTTCCCAAAGAACACCTTAACCCAGAGCAGCAAATTAGCATATGAAGTGAAAAATCAAACCCATTTTGGAAGCATCATCAGGTAGGGACCCACAAAAGACCCACAAAACTAAATTATTCAAAAACTCAAAAACTTGGTTGGCAAAGTGAAATAAATGCATACCATCTTGTGTGAGCAAAGGATAATCCGAAGAGCTCCCCCTCCGGGAACAAAATTGCAGCTGCGTGAAGTGTGTTACGTACTAACCATCGTACGTCAGCCCTCTGTAAGTCTCCAAATTCGACCTCATAACAGCCCCAACATTACCCACCTGCAAAAAGCGGCTCTCGGCATACAAAATCGGCCAAGTCGACCCGCTTGACCGGAGAAGCTTTGAGGTACAAACGCACAACATACATTAGGATCTTAAAGGTGGATATTCTCTGACAAACCACTCCAGAAACTCTGATCAACCAATCGATTCTCAGGTTGAGGAATCGAGTTGTAATGGGTCGATGTTAGAGATTTAATGTGGAATCAGATGGCTATTCTCTGATTAACACTGCGTTATTAGGTTGCAAGAAGGCTGTCGATCAGAGAGACAGAGAGAGGAAGAGAGGTAACTAAGAGAAGAGCTGAGACACAGAGCTTTCGTGCTAGAGAGGAGAGTTCAAATTTGTCTCTTATATTGTGATGATGAATGGTTTGTTCGATCCGATTTAAGAGTTCCTAAACCGGTTTTGATGGTAACATTTTCTCTCTCTAGGTCTAAATCGTCTATCTTAACATTGCCGCTTATCGCCTTCTATAGGTAAAATGACACAAAAAAAGCAAGATGAGGAATAACAACAGATTTAAATCCCAGTCCATAGCCATAGAGAGGTACCATATAAGTCCGGATCCTCTCCTGGAAACCTGCAACGCCAGGTAACTGACACGTAATGTATGTGAAACCGACAACCTCTTTCTCTATTCTCTTAAAAAAATTTTTTTCTGTTTTTTTGAAGCCACAACCAAGTGAAACCACTTACTAATTGTTACCTACTTTCGTTCCCCATCTCTTAGGACCCGTTTGATAATGTTTCAAGAAACGCATTTTTGCCGTTTCTGTTTTCAGAAATAGTAGAAACGGAGCAAAAAGCGTTTAATAAAATTGTTTCGTTTCACTTATTTTTAGAAATAGAAATATAAATTTTTACTTATTTATGGTTCAAGAAACGACCTAGACTTGTTTCGTTGTTTCTGGAAACGACTTGTGACAATTCTTTCACTGGTTATCATCAACTTTTAAAAACATGACTTATCAAACACCTTCAATTCTATTTCTATTTCTAAAAACTGAAATTTATGTTTTTACCGTTTTTAACGTTATCAAACGACCCTTAGTCTTCTATGTCATTCTCCTTTTGGGAACCTACTTTGCTCCCCTGTCCCTGCCATTCTCTTCCGTGTAACTCCAACCCTGTCCAGCACTCCAGCTCCAGCCTACCCCCCTTTCCTCCCTCCCCTGTAGCCGCCCCTTCCTGCAATCCCACTCCCGTCCAGCCCTGCAATCCCGCCTCCTTCTATGCCGAAAGGATGATGAAGTACATTTTTTTCCCCAAATAGAGCAAAATGGTGTGAAAAAGAATAGCTAAAAATTCTACAGCTTTACAGCCTCATCATTACCAAATAACAGATCTAAAGTCCAAGCATTCCCAAGTCTCATACAAAACGTGAGCCAGAGAAGAGAAAAGTCTGCCATAAACTTAAAATAAAGAACTCGAATTAGCTTCACCCTACCCCATTTCAAAAAATCTCCTCAGCTACAATAGCAGTAGCTTTCTAAGATCTGACAAAACAAAGAATGGAAAAAATTCCCAACCTCCCCAGCCTTCTTTGGCTATTGCTTGTTCCTGTTTTAATTCTTTCTGTCTTGGCGACTGCGTGTTTTCTTCGAGCTCCTTTTCTTTGAAATCGAAATAAATAAAATCCCTGAGATCTGGTTTTTTTTTTTTTTTGGGGGGATGCAAGGCTGGACTGGAGTGGGATTGCAGAGAAGGGGGAAGGGTGGGGACAGGGGGAGCAACCGGCCCGTCAGCTTGATCAAAGAGAAAGGCCTCTTTTAGTATTTTTAGTAAAAGAGGCAAAAAAACTCCTGCAGTCAGACTCCTCTCTTAAGCCGGGTTTTTGAGGGATAATATATGATGATGGTTGGATGTTTGATCTTCAATCTAAAGAAATATGGCAAAATAGAAATGTTTGGTGAAGAAGGCAAACATTGGATAGTTCCAAAGAATCCCAACAAAGGCGAAAAGCAACGAGTAACGGCTTTCGTGCATCTCGCTCACCACTCAATCCAAAAAGGGAGATTATACCACAAGCCTAAAAGTGCCGGTCTTTTGTTTCTCCTTTTTCCTCCTCTCCTCAGTCTAGCCAGTAAAGGCTGATCGCTGTAAGGGCTGGTTACAATTGAAAATAAACACTATTTCAGCTTAAGCTTACCTTTCAAGTTCTAGGAGAAGATGACGAGACAAGGAAGAAAGAAAAATGTACCAATTAGTGGGTCCCAAATCCCACTTAAGCTGTGAATTAAGAGAGAGAGAGAGAGAGAGAGAGAGGGAAAAAAAACCTAAAAACCGAGAGATTAAGAGGAAGAGGTTGCTGGTTTCACATTTGCTATGTTATGATACATGTCAGTTACCTAACGTTGCATGAGAGTAGTGACTCTCCTATGTCCAATAAAGGATCCGGTGTCACACCATATAACTAATGGGAGAGAGATTGCTGGCTGGTCAAGTGATTCCTGCAATAATTTGCAAGCTGATAACAGCATGGATACTAGCATCAACTATGGTCATTTCACCACCTATTGTCATAGGGTTGCAAGATCGGATAGCATTCTTTTTCTCATAATAGGAGTTCATATCCTCTGCATGTACGTACATGTAGCTTCATTTGCAAATGTTTGTCACTTTTGTTTTCATAAATATTCATCTTCACCCTTTAAATGGCAATAAGTGAAACAGATGTTGGCACTTGAAACGTATGTGCAAGGGATTTCAAGTTCTCAACTCCCATAATAGTACACAGGATCACAAATATGTAGCATGCTATATCATCCTTGTTGTAAATGTAGAATACATACATACATACATACATACATATATATATATATATAGTATGGGGAAGGGTTTTGCGTATGGTCATGTATGGTGGATAATCATACACAAAGCAGTTGGATAGGGGATGAAGGTCTATAGTGCACGTATATATATATATATATATATATATGGATCTCACCTGCCAACTAAAATCCTCTTTACTATATGGCAAAAGGTTGTGTGCACGGTCATATAGGTGCACTATAGACCTTCATCCCCTATCCAACTGTTGTGTGTATGATTATCCACCATACATGACCATATGCAAAACCCTTCCCCATATATATATATATATATATATATATACACACTAGTAAATACATATGTGCAAATGCACATGTTGTGAGAAATATTTTTTAATAGCATACATAAATGCAGGTATGGGTGTTTGCTAGGACAGGATAGAAATGATGAAAAATTAAACCAAACAATCTAAACCTAGTCCATACATTAAATAAAGCAAAAAAAAAAAAAAACTCCTATAATTTCTTCATATTTTACCAAGATAAAATAGTATCAACTCACCATAAGTTTGAATGGTTCTTTAGACATTTTAGCTGTCAGACCAAACAACACATGAGCAAGTTGTACTAATTCTTATATGTGTAAGCACATGCATAGATAATCTTTCATATGCACAAAAACGAAATTGTCAACTCCATAAATATGTTTATATCTATCAAGGAACATAACTGCAACATAGAGTTGATCTAATTGAACCACTTCTCGAATCTATTGAGCAACATTGATCTATGTCATGTGTTTTCAAATTTAGATTTTCAACAATCAAAGGATTTCAATATCCAAACTTGATTAGCTTGTTGGGAATCATCGTGAAAAATATTGGTCGAACTTTCATATGTGAAATGTATAAATTTTGGTCTAACAAAACTGTTTCATGTGGTCTAGAAAATATAAGTATTTCCTTTCCTAAAGTATGCAAATATTGTAAACAGAGAATTTCAACGAAAACTACATTTTTGGTATAAGTTTGCATGATGGAAAGAAAGGATACAGTGAGGAGATGCATAGAGTATGAGGTGAGTTTTTCCTAACCTATCAGACTAAATTTCACGACTTTATCGTTTGTTGGAGCATTGGCAGAGCACCAAACTCCAGCAGTCCCAAGAACAGTGCAACTACTGAGCGTAATTCTGGCAGGCAATCCTTTTCTCTTCACAAACTCTTGCTAGGTACTTTTGAAGTTTCCTTAGAATTAAGACTAAACAACTTGCAGAATTTTCTTCCTTCTTTATTAGATCATAATATGCTAAGGAGAAGAATTTCAGGAGATTGTGGATTGAGAGTGATTCAAGTACGGTGGTTGCTTCTATTCAAAATAGGAATATCCCATGGAAGTTTCAGCAAAAATGTCTTCATTTTCAAACTTATCTTGGTTCAATTTATTAGCAGATTAACCATTAGAAATGAGTTTGCAACCAGTTTGTTTGTTTATTCGCATGCCTAATGAAATTTGCCTTTGTTGATAAAAACTTCAATTTTGTATCAAATTCAATGAGCATTAAGCATTGAAGGGGCAAGGTCTTAACTACATAACTACATAATAGGAGTAAAATATTGAATAGGTTGTAAGACAGCCTCTATGGTCATTTCTTCTTTCCTAAATTAAACTCAGCTTGTTTTGTTTAATGAAACTCATTATTTTAGCAAGTCATTTACGGTTTAAATGGGTCGATTTTGGTGGTGTAAACAGTTTGGTTTTGACGGTGTTAATTCGGTTTGAAATCGCAAGTTAAACAGTTAAAACCAAATCGAACCAAACCATTTAATTAATCGGCATGAAAATTGAAACCAGAGGCGAATCATTTACTAAATGACACGGTTTTATTGTAAATGACTTGGTTCGATTTCAATTAATGATTTCAGTTTCATATTCACATCTTTAGGCTAGGGTTCTAAGTATTGATATTGGATCGGTCAAATCGTATTGACATTGATATCTAATCAAGGGTAAAATAAAAATTAATAATAATAATAAAAAATATATATATATCTTTTTTTTTTTTTTTTTTTTATGAAAGTTGTAAAATCGATCGATTCAGACTGATACAGATCGATCCGGATCCCAATTCCGGAGATTTAAATCACTGGTTGGCGCTAGCTCCAACTCGCAAGTTGCTGTTCCTCCAGCTCAGATACACAATTTGAATGACCCAGTTTCATTGTGTGAACAACTGGAACTACAATGACTAGTTTTTAATAAATATGACAGTGTGGACCAGTTAATACAATACTGCCGGAAGATTGGCCGGGCTGGACCAGGATTGATCACATCTGGGTAAATGACTATTTACTTTTTTTTGGGTAGAAAGTAAATGACTATTTATTGAACGAGCTGGTTTTCAATAAGGAACCATAGTTAGCTAGGACGATTTAAAACAACTTATCAACTGAACGTGCCATCAATTTCTTAGGTGAAGCCCATTTAATGACTCTTCACAGGGGACCATGTGACCTAGGCCCAACAAGGCCTAATCCAGCCCATATGTACGTTTATTATACTCTCTCTCTTCTTTTGGTCCTTATCACCTGATTTTTCCTTTTTTTTTTTTTTTTTTGGGAATCACTTGCATGGTTCACTAAAATGGATTAGATTCATCCAATTCCTTCTATTTTTCCAAGTTAGAGATTTAGAAAACATTGACAAAGCTATTGCGAGAGAGAGAGAGAGAGAGAGAGATGGGCACAATCCCTGTTTCACACATAATGCCTTGGTGTATGATTATACGTTTTCGTAATCATAGTCTTTGGAAATTTGAACCTGATCAAGTGTTTATTTATTTTTTTTTTTGCTAACAATGGGCATTCAAGCATTCGGCTTGATTAATTTGCGGGCCCATACTAATCTCACAACCGCATGGATCGGGTCATACTGGGGTCGAATGAGAACCATTCAACTTTGACTGAAAGCAGTGAAGAGCATTAAACACCCCGTGTGATATCTGAGTTTACAACTCGTACCAAGTTCGTTGCTGACCAACTGTAGTACCCCCTTGAATTTGATCGTGTGTTTAATAAAACATCGTAGCTTTAGTTTTTCTTCACCATCTCCAATGGTATTTCTACACTATGATTGGACTCAAGTAATGAATGTCATTATTAAATCTCGTTTCATTGTGAAAGGTCCAAAATACTTTCTTTGGTCCACTAAGGTGGTCAGGTTTCGCGGATAAAGAGATTCTCTCTCAACATAACCATATCCTCTCCTTACAGGGACTGTGGAGAGTTTGGTGGAAAAGTGCCCCCAATATATGGATTTGATGGATGATCAATGAGTTTAGACTTCTAGTGGTGGGGTATTTCACTAAATCTGCCCACAACCAACTGCCATATTTATTTTAGAGCTAGATATTGCTTCAATATTAATAGTTAAGGGACAATGATGAGAAAAGTGACTGACTGGGAAAATAACTGTTCTCCAACCTTTCTGGGATTATTGAGTGTATGGAGCTTATACCTAGGGGTGTCAATTCGTGGCCCGACCCGACTAAACCTATTGGGATCGACCGTTTATAGACCGGTCCAGCTCGGACCATTTATTAAACGTGTCGGGCTTGAGCCCGGCCCGTTTATAAATGGTCGGTCTCGGTTTTGCTACTTGGACCGTCGGGTGCCCGACCGAATAACGCCCGACTGAGACCGGCCTATTGTGCACCGACTTGGCCCGACCCTTTAATGATTGTAGAATACCTATTTTACCCCCCAAATTAAAGAATAAAAACTAAAAAGTAAAGACATGTTCACATTTTAAATAATGGTTATATTTG
>NC_056559.1:9485922-9488148 GCF_013358625.1 Macadamia integrifolia
CCTCTCTCTCTCTCTCTCTCTCTCTCTCTCTTTATTAATTTACTTCTCTCTTCACTATCTTGCTATATTTTATCTCTTTCTATTTTTACTAAAACAAATCTATATATTTCTATATTCTCTCCTCTCAATTGCTTTTCTAATTTCGTTTAACTTATTTATCAATAAAAAATATTTAAAAAAAAAATTAGTTTCCTTATAATCTCCAACTCTCATACGGTTAAACCCCCTTTCTACCAAAAGAATTCTCACGATTCTCTCTCTCTCTCTCTCTCTCTTCTTTTGAAACTCTTTTCCTTGGACTATTTTATCTTTCTTATTTATTTAAATACCTTAAATTCTTCATTATCATTTTTTTCATATTCCTTATTGTTTCTATTCTTTTTGGTACCCTCCACTTTCTCTAAATCTTTAATGCATCCATTTTTCCCCAAAATAAAAGATATTGTAAATCTTTCATTATCACTTTTTTCATATACCTTATTGTTTCTATTCTTTTTTGGTATCCTCCACTTTCTCTAAATCTTTAATTCATCTATTTTTTCCAAAAATAAAAGATCTTGTAAATCTTTTAAAATTTAATTAATATAACTAAATATAGTGATAAATAAACATTAAACGACCAAACCTGGTATCCCCTGCCTCGCTTTCGCCGAGTGCATCTTCACGCAATCAGAGATCACTCACTTCGGCACACGAGTTGCTCCTTCAATTTTCTCCATCTTCATACTTCGATTGCTTCGATTCGCCTTCGCGCAGCACCATTTGTCAAGTATTCCCATTTCAAAATTTCAAAAGTTGCCTCTCTAATTCCAAAAATTTCCCCTCCCATATTGAATTTACCTTTTTCCCCATTGTTTTGAAATTTTCTATTAATTTTTTCAACTCTTAGGAATTTTGTATACGTTAATTTGGTGTTTTGGTATTTTCTTCCCCCCCCCCTCCTATGAAAAAATAAAATAAGAAATGATAGGAAGTTAGATCTGTGGGAGGTTTAGGTTTTTTTTTTATAGGTGGTCATGCTTTCTTCCTTTTCCTCTCCTCCATTTTGGCAAAGACAATGTCTTTGGTCGTCATAGACGTTGTGAGGTGTGATATTTTTTGTCTCTATCTATCTCTCTCTCTCTCTCTCTCTAATGTTGACCTATGATTGGGGTTTTATTTCATCTTCAATTTCTTACAATTATTAGAACTTATTTATATCCTGCTTTAATGTGCAATCTTGCTACCTAAATCTACTGTAAGCATCTCTCAAGTTGTATTTCTTTCTCTTTTGAGAGTCTTAAACTGTTATTAAGAATGAAAATTCCTTGGGTTTAATTTAAATGTCCTGTTGCATAATTTTTTTTTATTTTTTATTTTGGTATAATATTCTCACGTTTTCTAATTTTTTTAATCTTTTTGTCCAGGTTGTTGATATATTTCTTGTTGTTTCTGTGAAGTTGGTATGGTATGGATTTCTCGATTACCTTTTTATTTGAATTCCATATATAGGGTCTATAACCTTAAACATGTCCCCCATCCTGCATAGTGTTTACTTCCAATAGATTTACTTTTTAAAATCTAGGCTTGTTCAAATTGTAACTCAATTGCCTTTCTTTTATTAGATCACTATGCCACCAAAATATATAGCAACTGACACTCAACGTCAAAGATACAATGGAAATAAAAGGACCATTAGAGAAAACCTGCATACAAATAAAAGAAACAAAAATCAGGCATGGCTACTGAAAGCCCAACTTGCCGAATCAAGTTCTACATCTTCAAATTCTGAAAATTTTGAAAATCAACAATCTGGTTTGAAAGGTTAGTATTAGAATAATTATATTTTAAAAATTATTAAGATTAATTTGATTTTTCTTTATTTATTTATTATTATTTTTTTTTTTTGGGACACAGGAGTATTTGAACCACAAAATTCTACAGTACATGTACTTAAAAAAGTACCTCCATGTACCCATTGTGGAGCAAAGAAATTTGAATATGAACCACCTTCATTCTGTTGTTGTAATGTAAATGTTGTTTTGGCATCTACAACGGTTCCAGATGAATTATATACTTTATTTACTTCTCAAATATCTGAAGCCATTGAATTCCGTAGATATATACGTGCTTACAATAGTATATTTTCCTTCACATCTCTTGGAGTTCATGTCGACAAAGATCTTGCAAATGGAAAAGATGGTATATATACCTTTAGCGCTCAAGGACAATTATATCATGATTTGC
>NC_056559.1:9488248-9502489 GCF_013358625.1 Macadamia integrifolia
AAAAAAAAAAAAAAAATTAGAATTTACATAATTTAATTGTTTGGAAATAAATCTTAATGTTAAAAAAAATAAATAAATAAAAAGAGCCTTAATGATTTACTTAAAAACAAAATTTAACCGAGGTCTTTTATCACATGGCCCCATTTATTTATTTATTTTATTTTTATTTTTATTTTTTGGTATTAGGGCCCCATTTATGTTTATTAACGTGTAAAGTGTTACTTATTAACTGGCATCCAAGAACCCTCCTCACCTTTTCTTTCTTTTTTTCGGTTAGGGAAAGAACCTTATTCAAAAACAGGGCAAAAAGGCTTGGGATGGTTCAAAATTCAAATTCATCACGATTTCACAACGGTAACAATTTTAGGTGGATCGTGATAAGGGACTCGACACGTAATTGGGTTTTGCATAAACCTGACCGTTAGGTCTTGTCCATTAATTCGATTTCCAGCAAATCAAATTTAAAGATTGACACCAGAAGAAAGGAAATCATTGCAGTCATTTGCTTCTCCTCTGAATATAAAAAGGCGAAAGACGCGAAGAAGAAGATATTGAAGTGGACGACATGGATGAAAAGAAAGCGAAGGATCCAGTTGCTTGCCTCTCCTCTGAATCAGAAGAAGAAGAAGAAGAAGATGATTATGAGCTGGACGACGAAGAGATGAGTAGTCAATCCTGCAGGTATTGCATTCCGTATTCCTTCGCTAACATTACTTCTGTAAATGTGAAAATTTTAGATTATGGAAGTCTCGCACGCACGCATTTCATTTCTTGTGTTGAAATTGAGTTTTCTGTGTGTGTGGTGGGGGATCAGCGACGAGGAGAGCGACTGGAACGAGGAGGAAGCAGATCTTGAGTCCTCCGAAGATGATGATGGATCTGATGACGATGACAAAGGCGGTTTAAAGTCGACCAAGGTGATCGACAGTGAAGACAGCTGCAACAGAGTCATCTGCCTTCTCAAAGGTGAGGCTCATTCCCATCTCTGTCTCTTCCCCCATCCTTCTGCATCCAGTAGATCATTTTTTACCTTATTTAAAAAAAAAAAAAATTATATTACCATGCCACTCATTCTCACTGGTGCGTCCAGTGTTCTCTGTTGCATATTCCCGTACCTTTTTGGATGACCTCCTCAGGTCTCACAATTTAAGTTTTCACAGATGTAGTTATTCATGAATTTTATGCTGCCTGATTTTTTTCATTTCGGTACATCTCGATATTCAGCTACACTATACTTATATGTGTTTTTTTTATTGTTGCCTAAATTTTACCTCTGTATAATGTTGCTGGCCTTATAGCCATCTGAAGGAGTTTATCTTGTGGTTTTTAATGATTTATATCGTTCACATAAACCCTGATTTGAAACTATGAGCAGTATCATCCAAGATCTTTGAAAGCCAAGGAAATTTTTAAAATTTTCTCCATTAATGTAAATTGAAGTATCTACAGAAAATTAAGTCCTTGAAGATTGCAGAGTGAACATTTGTAATGTTGAGCTTCTACCAACATTGTGTGCTTCTTCCAACTCTGGCAAACTTTTCTGTCAGTAAGTGTAATTCAGTTTTTCTTGTTGCGTGCAAAAAAAGAGGATGGTATATTTTTGCTTGCTGTCTGATAACCAAGAAATGTGTCTCTTTAAAATGCTAATCCTTTAATAATCAACATCTCAAAAGAGAATTGGTTAATGTATTGTCGAAGAGAATCTTTTTTGGGATGACCAAAGTCTCAATGTGGTGATAAGCTATGGTAGATCATATGCAATGAGGGGTCTTGAAATGCAATAAGGCATAGATGGAATTAGGTTTAGGCTCTTGAATACCAAAGTGGGAATAGCTTAGACGAAGTTGAGATGAAGATCCATGAATGCAAATGAGGAGTGGTGAGAGTGCAAGTTACATTAGTGTTTTCATTATATTGTTTGACCAATGGGTTGGACCCTAAGTCGCATGGATTCGGGTATGGTTCAACACTCAAGAATCCATCGCCTACAACAAAAGTAGGATTCAGGGACTCTAGAGGTATAAAGATTTTTAATATTTTGTACTGTATTGTTAGATATTTTTATATTGTAAAAATAATTTTTAAGTGTGATTAGAGGGTTCAAACTAATTATACAATCAGCTAGGCCCCAAAATGCAAGTCACTTCATCAATTCCTTTCTAAAGACGAAGATTCGAAAACAGGGGTAGTAGGAGGGCATGGCTTTGGTTGTTGACCCATGTCTATTATTCTGCACGATTTATTTTTTTATTTTTAGGGGGGGGGGGGATGAGTTCTTGTAGAATAATAGGTTGGACCATTGACTACTAACCTAGACAGTTATTACCAACAGCTCAGACCATCTGTTTTAAAAACTATTGAAATGTAAATGAACCATCTCGTCCAAGTTAAATCTCACCAACACACCATAGTTGATGGTTATTGCACATAATATTTTAAAAATATTATTCCATTAAGCATGGCAGTTGCAAAAGACCTTGTTCTTTTTGTAAAAATGACATTTTCTATTATCAAATTTTTGTTTTTCACCGGCACCATTTAGGTTGTCTTCCACAGGCTAGAATGGTTTTAGCTCCAATCTGGTTTTAAAGGGAAATAGAATGAAAATCTCTACAAGGAGAAGTGGAATGCAGCCATTGTAGTGAAAAAGAGAATTTACATCTTATGATGTGATAGAGTATATCATCCTCGGTAGAGTTAAGTTGTGAAACAAGATTTGTGTGGCAACGTTAATGTTAGAAGTCTATCGAGAGATATGAGGAGTGTGCTCAAGTTGCAGACTCCTCTCTTGGGTTTTCCTAGTCCTATGGGTTTCCTTAATCCTATTAGGACTGAACATAATTAGAAGTTAGCAATTAGTAGTAGTTTCCTATTTTGTTTTATTTTGTTCTTTTGTATTCCTAGTAGGACTTGTAATAGCTATTCTATTTAATGAATGAAGGAGGGCAGCCCCAATATAGGACTCCCTTTGCTAAAAAATAAAAAATAAAAACCTGATTAGCTAACGACTACCCTATACCCAATAGGAAACTAACGGCTTGTATCAAATATAATCCCACGGTATGTAGTTCTTGTTCACCTATAGCACTCCAATTGACACACTCACTCATACACTCTAAAAGTTAAAAAGGTGGATGAGGCTCTGTTGACTCTGTTGGTTTATGTAAAACATGAAGATACTGATCTTATTTCTTTAGCTATGAATGATAATATCTGAGTTTAGTCCAGTATAAATTACATAAGTACATCTTTGCAAGTTACTTTTGTTTATCAATTGAAACTAAGTCTCTATGCTTGGAAAGCTTACCTGCTGTCTAAAATTGTGGATAAATGATGATCAGCTCAGATTTCCTGGATAGTTTAATATTAGTCCGTCCAATGGAAATTCTTCTTTTCACTTGCAGTCTTCCAATGCTCCTTTACAATTATCAGTAGCGTCTTACAATTATTGCCTCTCCAGTCACCTAAACTTCTGTCTTCGCTTCTAATAAGCATGCTGATTTGAAAACAAAAAGAGGGTTATGGTCTTTGAGTTTCTTAGGAATGGATGGTGCTATTTTTGAACTTTTTGATCAAATATTTGAGATGATTCTTCTATTGCTCTGCAGGAGGGAGTGATCTACAAGAACTTAAACTAGTGGAGTGCAAGGCATATTTGCGGAAGCATGGATTGAGATTAACAGGGAACAAAGCAGTTTGTATACAAAGAATAAAGGAGCATTGGAGGTCAGCTTTATATGATTTTATACATTATTATCATTTTTATATCATTATAGCCATATTGATTGCTTGCTCAAGTTGCTTTAGGATGGATGAAGGACCTCCATTTTTCTCGCTGATTCAACCTCGTGCATTTCCTTTTTGTTTCCTTTTTATTTATTGTTTTTGGGAGATTGTGAAAAGTCCAAAACATCTGTTTTCTTGGGTCTATTTTCTCATCTTGCATGTTCCCTTTGGAGTTGTGCATCTAATTCCTGTGAGTGTGGCTCATGTGTGAGTGGGTGCAAATGATGCAACAATCAATATAACATATGTAACTCTAGTTAAACCAAAAAACGTCTAATAAATCACTTCATGCTTAATCACATATACATCTTAATTTTTTTCACATAACAGATGCATATATTATGTATAAAACTCTTAAACCAAAAAGCATCTAATGTCCAAAACATCTTATCTTTTATGGTCCCATTCCATAAAATCCAATGTCCAATGTCCATCAAATCCACCATCAAATCCAATGTCCCTCTTTTGCTTTCTTCCTTTGGAAAAGTTCTGACTCTTCCAAATTCCTTCACCCCCTCAGTTGGGCCTCTATTTGTTTCCCTAAATATGAAGGAGGCTTGGGATTGAGAAGAAACCAAGGAAACTCTTCCAAATTTCTTCACCCCCTCATCTGAAAAATTGCTTCCAAGCAAAAAGGGATTTGGGTTTCCTGGGTCTACTCTCATCTCCTCAAGAATGACTCCATGTGGACCGTTTCCCCTTCCTCTGATGCCTCTTGGGTCTGGCGCAACATTCTCAATGCCCGCCCCATGGCCTTACATACCATCTCCTCCTCTATTAGCAATGGCCTACACCAATCGCTGGCTCAACCCTTGGCACCCTGCAGGTGCCCTTCCTCAAAATTATTTACTCCTCTGGCTTAGGGAGAAATGCCTCTGCCTCTGCCTCTGCCTCCTTCATCACCTTTAATAATGTTTGGCGCCCCCCCTTTCCATCCCCCCTTTCAGATATTTGGTCCTCATTCTGTCCCCTTCCTACAGGCCACTGTGGAAGAGAGGGTACCAGCTTCTGGCTTCCCTACCACACTAGGAAATTTAGCTCTGCCTCTGCTTGGAACCTTATCCGATCCTCCTTTGGCCAACAACCTTCCTTGGGCACAAAACCACCTAGTTTAAACGCCACATCCCCCGCCAGAGCTTCACAGCTTGGCGTGCCTTGACCAACTGCCTCCCAATGCCTTGATCAACTTGCCCCCCTCTTGTTGTCTTTGTTGGAATGCCAATGAAGACGTTGACCACCTTTCTTATCCTACCCCTTCTCCATCATATATGGAAGGAGAGTCCTTCGCAACTGCTGGCCATCCTGAAGGAATCCCCTCCCTCTGAGCAGAGAAAGGATTTGGATGGGTATGACCTTTGTTGGATCCTTTATTTGTGACATCGCTGGATGAGCTTCACAGTTTAGCTCCTCTATTTGCGAAACTGCTAGAAGAACTTTATAGCTTGGCGTGTCATGACCAACTGCCTCCCTACACAATCTTTCCTCACCTACCGACACATTAATGTCCCCCCCCCTCTTGTTGTCTTTGTTGGAGTGCCAATGAAGACGCCAATCGCCCTTTTTTTTCCTGTCCTTCTCCTCCATCATATGGAAGAGAGTCCTTCGCAACTTTTGGCCATCCCGAAAGAATCCCCTCCCTCGAGTAGAGAATGGATTTGGATGGATATGACCTTTGCTGGATCCTCTATTTGTGACACTGCTGGAAGAATATACTCAAGTGAACCTGTTATTGAACATTCTGATCATTCTGATTTTAAACATTACATAGGGGGCCTATTTATAGACTGAGCCTGGATTTATACTCAATAACAAATGGACTTCAAACTTTTACAATCCCGTAAAAAAAATAAAAAATAAAAGCAAGCACATATAATAAAAGCACTTCAATCAGTCTCTGGACCACTGTCACTGCCCATTGGCTTTCTCGGAGAAAGTCATGTTCAAGAAGAAAGTCATGGAGCATGGTGATAAGGTAAGTGATGTCTGGGTCTTGAAGCATGTGATTCTGGTCCCATGCAGTGGAGAAGCCAAGTAGGCATGATGGTATAGTAGAAGGGTGGAAATGATTTGATTCACGATGAAAATGATGGTGACAAAATCCTCAGTATTTGTTGAGAGGAGTTGTAACCAGGATTGAAGAGGTTGGAACTCTTGGAAAAGCTTTGCAAAGTAACGTTGTTGGGCTGGAAAAGCAGGGTGGTCGTGGAGACAACGGGTGAGATAATAATGCAGGAGGGTGACTGAAAGACAAAGAGTAATATGGTAAACTATAAAAAGATTCCAAAAGAAAGCATAGCTTTTGAGAATCCATAGAACTGGTTAATGGTGAAGAGAGTAAGGTAGGGATATGAGAGGTGACATTTCATCTATGGGGTACATGATTCCACACTGGTAAAGTAGGGCTAGGAGTGTATCTTGGTGTAAGTGGACTCACAATGGACAATTGTGTGAATGGAAATATTACTGTAAACTTCGAGGGGAAGATTGGGTAGGTATTCTGAGGGATCTGGTTCTGGTTTCTGGAGTATTGAAGGTAAAACATAAAGGGAGGGTAGAATGGGTTTGGTTGAGGGAAGGTTTGAGAGGTATGGTGAGGAAATCGGCTAGCACATTATCCTTTCCTTTAAGATGTTTGACGGTGAAAGACCATTTTGAGAACCAATTTGCCCATCTCAGAAGTTGGTTATCTAGGAGAACCTTCTACTTGAAATGTACATTCTGGGGAAGGCTGACATATCCATCTCAATATGAAAGGTGTGCCTTATCAGATGGAATTGAAAATTTTCGATTCCTCTTTTGACTGCCAAAATCTCCTTAAATGTAGAATGGTAATGTTGTCCGGAGGGTTTGAAAGGACCACTTTTGTGTGCACAAATCCTTCGTTTACCATTCTTTTTTCTTCAAGTAAAATTGCTGCCCATGAAGTGTCACTGGCATCTGTCTGAAGAATCCTTTTACCCGAGGATGGAATCTAGAGAGGTGGAAGGGACTGAGCAATTTTCTTCAGTTACTGTACTGCAGTAGTGTGCTGGGCAGACCATGGAGAAGCTTACTTTTGTAAGCTTAGTAAGCTTAGCCTTCTTTGGGATGAATTCAGACAATCCAAAGAACTTATGGAGTTGAGGGATGATTAATGGTCCATCGGGAAAGTTTAGAAGAGACTTGCCAATATGTTGCTGGAAGGAGTAAGAACCATTGGCGATGGTAAATTCAAAAGTTAGAATAGCTGGTTGCATCTTTGTGGAAAACAGTATGACACCAAACTGTTCAACCTTCCCTAGAATGTTACATTCAAGCAGAAGATTCTCCTAGATAACCAACTTCTGAGATAGGCAAATTGGTTCTCAAAAAGGTCTTTCACCGTCAAACATCTTAAAGGAAAGGATAATGTGCTAGCCGATTTACTCACCAGACCTCTCAAACCTACTACCCTCAACCAAATTCATTATATCCCCCCTTTACGTTTTACCTTTGATCCTCCAAGGGTCTCATCTTCCATCCAATCCACCCCCGCCTGATGATGATGACTCTGAACTAGAACCAGATCCCTCAGAATACCTACCCAATCTTCCCCCTGAAGTTTAGAGTAAGATTTCCATTCGCACCATCATTGGCCATTGAGTCCACTTACCAAGACACACTCCCAGTCCAGATGAAATGTCACCCCGCATATCTCTACCTCACCCTCTTCACTATTGACTGATTCTATGGATTCTCGAAAGAGTTCTATGCTTTCTTCTGGAATCTTTTTGTAGTTTACCATATTACCCTTTGTCTTCCAGTCATCTCCTGCATTACTATCTCACCCGTTGTCTCCACGATTACCTTGCTTTTCTAGCCCTACAGCATTACTTTGCAAAGCTTCTTCAAGAGTTCCAACCTCTTCAATCTTAGTTACAACTCCTCTCAACTATTGATGATGATTATGTCACCATCATTTTTCATCATGAACCGTCATCTCCACCCATCTTTTATTGACCCCCCTTCTCCGATAACCACTACCTGGCCTTCTCCCCTACCTTTTCCATGATCGGCTCTGCTTATTACGATCTCTATACTACTCAAGCAGCTCATCCAGATGAATGGATCAATTTCCAATTGATGATGTGTGAGTCCAATAATGTGGACCCATCTACAATACCATCATGCCTACTTAGCCTCTCCACTGCATAGGACCAGAATCACGTGCTTTAAGACCCATACATCACTTACCCTATCACCATGCACCATGACTTTCTACTTGAAACTTTCTGCTTGAACATGACTTTTTCCAAGACCAGCTAATGGGGCAATGATAGTGGTCTAAAGACTGATTAAAGTGTTTTATTATGTGTGCCTGCTTTTATGTTTTGTTTTTTATGAGATTGTAATATTTTGAAGTCTGTCTATTATTTAGTATGCTTTTGGACTTGTAAATGGCCTAAGTCCATATAGACTTGTAATGTTGTTAAATCCGGGCTCAGTCTATAAATAGGCCCCTATGTAATGTTTAACATCAGAGTGTTTAATAATAAGTTCACTTGAGTATGCCTCCATCTCCTGCATTTAGCTAGGACGTAATCTTTGAAGGTGGACTTCCAAATCTTGTACTTGTAACATGATTTGGAAAGCCATCTACTTTGACGTCCGTTCGAAGTTGGCCTTGTTGCGTAGCAAACCAGTTAGGTATTCCCCAAGGAACATGCTCATTGTTGTCTCATGGGGCCTCCCTCCCTCCATTTTATCCCCCTCTCTACTTTACCATAGTGGCTATATATTTTTGTTTTAGGGGTGGCTTTGGTTCTATATATATTTTGCTAAGGGTTGCACTTCGGTGATCTTTCTCCCCAACCCCCTTCTCCCCCCTTGTATATTCTTCATCTCTTAATAATAAAATATACATCTTATGTTTTTCATGTAACTAATGTTTTGGGTAGATTCCCATGGATTTGCAAAGAGCTATGCCATTTTCATATGGTGTTGCTTTCAAATGTCCACTTTGAATGTTACACAAGTAGTGTAAGCACTAGTGATTGCAATCTATAAGTCCTAAACTACTATTCATCTCATAAAAAAAATACATTATGTTGTAATAATGGGTTTTAGGGAAAGTGACAGATTCCAAATGGGTCCTTAGGTCCTTAAGGGGTTAATGGTCCTTGTAATAATATTCTAGAACTTTCTCTTCGTTACTATAAATAAAGAGGGCTGCTGTCATTACCCCATCCAATACATTCCTTCTTTGGTTTTGCTCACTCCCTACCCACTTTTTTATTTTGGTTGAGTGATGGAAAAAGTTTGTTGGTAATAAAAAATTTCGCGGAGATACAGTTCACTCTTTATAATTTTTGACCTGCAAAGTTGGGGATTCTTGAATAAACACATATTTTCCTGGGAGATGGTATTCCCTTTCTTGTTCTCAATCAATGTCCAAGGCAGAAAAGAGGTGGCTTGTGTTCAGAAGGGGTAATATGTTGAGTCAGGCTACCCATGGTGAATTGAAGTAGTTCAGGTTGGGAGTAGTCCATCCATGACCAACCAGGTGAGTTTTAGCCCGTTTCAATTTTCTACCTTGTCAGGTTGGCCCCTAGAATAGGACCTTCAGACAAACCCGTATGAACATGTATCCTAAAAGATGGGTTCAGTTTTCTGTAGTGTATGACATATACGTGAGGAATTAGTTTTTGTTTTGTTAGAGTTGAGTCTCACTAGTTGCCATAGCACATGCCCTCATAAATATAAGGAACCTTTGTCAAATTTATTAATGGATGGATATCAACATTTGATATGGGTATAGAGTGTTGTGTTCGATTAAAAATGGTAGCAGAGATATAGGAGTGTAATTTTTTATTTTTATTTATTTATTTATTTATTTTTATGAATTAAAATATATAAAGCAGGAAAAGGGGGGGATATACAAAGCCTAAAGGCCAAATGATACAACCCTATGGGCAAGGGGAAAAGGGGATAATAATTCTATGTGGTAAACCCCAGGAAGCAACAATGAGCCTGTTCCTTGGGGGGTCTACAACCATATAATGCTATATGGGTATAGAGTGTTGTGTTCGATTAAAAATGGTAGCAGAGATACAGGAGTATAATTTTTTTTTTGTTTGATGAATTAAAATATATAAAGCAGGAAAAGGGGGGATATACAAAGCCGAAAGGCCAAATGATACAACACTATGGACGAGGGGAAGGGGGAAGAATAATGCTATGTGGTAAACCCCAGGAAGCAACAATGAGTCTGTTCCTTGGGGGGTCTACAACAGATCTAAGTGGTAGGGTACCAAGTTTTTGGAAGAAACATCGAAATGGATGGCCTTCCAAATCATGTCGAGGGATCTAGACTTGAAGGACCATCTGCGGAAATTGCACTCCATCCAGATATAAGAGATTGCAGCACCAAACGAAAGCTTATCGGCAATGTTGCAAGAGGATTTCCCCGAAAAGGTCATATTGATCCAAATCTATTCTCTTTGAAGGGGGAGGGGGGTTCTCTTGGCAGGCCAACACATGGAGAGGGCGTGTTTCCAAATACGGGAGGAAAATGGGAAATCAAAGAAAAAATGGTTGGTGTCCTCCGTGCCATTCTAGCAAAGGCAGCAAGCGGGGGAGACATAAAGGTGGTGATAGGAGAGGAAAGACTGGGTAGGGAGGGAGTTCGAGAGCGCTCTTCAGACTGTAAAACTATTACGAGGGATGTGGGCACGGAACCAGACAATGTTAAACCAGGGAGTCAGGGGGAAGGGGTTCTCAAGTGGTTCCAAGCTGAAGAGGAGGAGAAGCACCCAGTAGGGGAAGGGGACCAGGAGATACGATCGGCTAAGGAAGAAGAAGAAGGGGGGGAGGGATAAAATTGAGGGATTGCCAAATGATGGAAAGGGAGGGGATATTCTGGGGGGGGGGACTAGGAGTTATTGGATATGATGGAAGAGACAGGGGAGGATCTGGGAATACCGGAAGAGTAGACAGCTCGATTCTCCACAAGATGGGAGAGGACACCAGCTGAGTGCTAGTTATCAAGCCAGAAGGAGGTGTTCAGACCATTGCCGATGATGGATTTGAACAAGAGTATAATTTCAATGATGTAGAAAGATGATTACGATAATTATTTCAATAAGAAATCAAAAGAGACTTCTTTTATGCTCTATTTATTGGTTGCACTCATGATATCATAATACAACCATATATGGTTGAATGCTAATGATACCATGGCCTATAATTGAGCTGGAAAATCAATGTGTCCAAATTTTTTTCATACCTCTACAGTATTATGTTTTGTAGGTAGTGGTGAGCTTTTATTGTTATGGTTTAGTAATTGAATATTGATTTTTTGTAATATTGCATTACCAGACTACTAGTTACATCTTTGTCACTGACTTACTAGGTATTTGAAACACTTTTCTTCCTGCTTGTTTCTAGTATTGTCTAGATTTTTTTTTGGATGAAAAAATTTTGCTTTGCTTCAATCAGGCTTGCAGCTTTCACATCAGGCCATCTAGCCTTTGTACTGTTCCTTTGACAACACTAAGCTACTTAATCACTAATTTTTCATTTCTCAGGATAGAAGATGGAAAGGGTGAAGAACTATATCCAATATCATCCTTTATCATTAACTGTACAGGTGGAGTGCTTCTTTTTATTCTTTTTTTCATTTTCTGATAGACTTGGGGGCATCATTATATTAGGTTAAGAAAATACATTCTACCTTTGCAGGTGATGTCTGTACACATGATGTTGTTTTGTTTACACAAAGGGTTTATGAGAGGTACTAGAAATTTTCAGATCCTTTGCGTTGTCCCACAATTCATAATCTGTGTCATTTTCTACCTGGGACCTAAATTTTCTTACTTAATTGAATTTGAGCTTCTGATTCAAATAGATATGACAAAGTGACAAGGAATGGGAATCATCAGGGAAAAAGAACTATTGCTGGAAGGGTTGTGAAGGAAAGTTATGGTGCAGCAAAACAGCAACATACCTTCACGGTAAGATTGCAATAAGTGGTGTGAAAATTTTGAAAGAAATCAAGGTTGACTATATTGAGTGGAATATTGCAATTTACCAAGTGTCAAATGGGCTGTTCAATGGTCTGTCAAGGAGATCTGTTTTACAAAACATATCCTTATAATTTGTGCAATTCAATTAGTTGTCTGCCATTTCATTAAAGAAAATGCAGTTGAATTTTGAAGTTTTGAGACTAGGAGATCTCCTTGCTTGGACTAATGTAATGGTGGTCACTTACACCCTATATGTGTACCATGATGCCACCTACTAATGGGTTTGCAAACTTGGTAACTGTCCCCATGTTTCATCAAGCTAGTAATTCAGTTATGTATGTGATAAGGTTGAAGTACTCTGGAGTAAGGGTTTCAAGAGATTGCCTCCACTGTTTCCTTTGCTTGTGAAGGGCCGTAACCTCTACAGATATAAGACTCTTAGACAGGTAAATTAGCTATCTATATGTTACGCATACTAAGTGGATTTTATTTTTTCAATTATTGAAACATTTCTGTCTTGTTCTGGTTTGGGATCCTCTGTAAATTATGTTTGATAGCATGACCAAGGGAAAGATTAAAACCTCAATTCTTCTTATGCTTAAAAGTTAAACATGGAGAGAATATATGGAAAAGCTTGAAATCACAGTGTTTTTTTTTTCTTCAAACTTTTGCTCTAACCTCAGTTTCTGTAATGCACTTAGTCTCATGTGATGTAGTCACAATGGTTTTTCGATAATGTCATGCTATATAGTCTTTAGATAAGCAGTCGTTGAGCCCTAAATAAATGCATACTAGATTTCTTCTGGCATCCTACCCAATTTTAGGGCCATATCTACTCATATGCACCCATGTCTTTTCTTACAACCTCAAACCAGTTCAATTTTGACCTAACCAGGCATTCTTTCACCCTCCAATTTGCATCATATCACTCCTCACTTGTGCATTAACTCGCTTTCGTTGCACAAGGCTGGATCATGCCTATCAATTTTCCCTCATCTCATTTACTGTTGTTCCCTTTATGTTCCTTTGAAATGCATCCATTCTATCTCTAAACTTATACTAGTCACTAATTTATCAATTATGAAAATTGGAATTAAGATGTACATCCAAGAAGAACAAGAAATACTGAAGACAACATCTCACATTATAAAGAAAAAATTGAATAAAAAAGAAATAAACAAGGGACCCCAACTGTAATTGACCAAAATAATAAAAAAGAAAATAAAGATTAGCAACCAATGAATATGTTGAAAGATATTGATCAAGAGCTTTGACCATACCAAATCATGTAGATTTAGCCTTTGTAGGGGATTCACTTTGAGAATGAACAAAATGGTTTATCAAGAAGAGTTGCAAGACTTTTGGCTAAATTGCAACACAAAAAAAATCTTGCTACAATACACCTTACGAAACCACTTTCGGTAACTACTTGAGACCTATTGAGATATGTACAACCACAGGGGTCTAACCTTGTGGTCGTGTGTTAATTAGGTCAAACCATGATAGGTTGAGTGAGTTTGTTAGCTATATATTTAGGCCTTCTTTGTTATTATTTTTTCTTTTTGATTTTTGTTCACAAAAATGGTTTTGGTTGCATTTGGTATCATTTATGAAGCTTGTTTCTATTTAAAAAAATTGATAAAACACAAAAACCAAAAAGCGATCAAGAGTCATTTATTTGTATTGGCCAAAATTGATTTTCAGTTATTTTTGCGCTGAACTTTAATGAGCATGTGCTTAAAGTCCCAATATAGAGGGCTAAAGTAGTCATTTGCTTTGTAATTAGAAATCCAAGCCCCTTGGCCCCTCTTCTTCAGTCCAAAGTGGAGAAAGAGAGTTATAAGGAAGATGGGTGAAAGGAACATCTCTTCACCCATTTCTTCAAAAAATCATTTTGCACATAGGGATACCAAATTATTTCTCATAAAAAACCTTTTTTTTTTTAAGTAACCAAACCATTTTTATGTTTTGATAAAAAATGATTTTTGTTAATAGATAAAAATCAAAAAGAAAAATGATACCAAAGAGGGCCTTAGTTTACTTATTTACTTGTAAATAGTTGTATGCTTAGCAGGAATCCTTTATGGGATCTGTTTCTGTTATTATTTCTATATTTCTATTGACCACGATAAGTATCCACTGAATCCTATTGTGATCTGTGGGATTCTCTCCTCCTCAATCGTCTCTCTCCTTTATTCTTCTCTTCTTCTCATCTAAGCACTGGTTGTAGGGTTCTTTGCTATTACATGGTATTAGTTTTTGACACGAAATATTAGTAGTAAGACGTATAAATTCAGAGAATGTCCATTGAGATGGTTTGTCTTGTGCTAACAAAGACAAATGTTTGCATGGCTGAGGAGTAATATGTGCAAGATATGAGAGCTAACCTGAATGCATAGTAGCATAGAAACTGTAAGGAATGTGAGTTTGTCTTCTAAGTTGACTCTTTTATTTATTTTTTTTTTTTGGGGGG
>NC_056559.1:9502509-9515818 GCF_013358625.1 Macadamia integrifolia
GGTGGGGATGGTGCATTAAAAAAGAGACCAACAAGAAAACTCAATTCTGTCTATACACAAAAAAATAGCAGTATCTCTAGAATCCACAGAAGAAAACAACTGAATAAGATCCCAGCAATCACCACCCAATGTCTAATATCCCATCGTAAGTTTTATACGAGATAAATATTCAAGGGGAGAGGGTTCCCTACGAGATGCCATTGCAGGGGAAATCTCCAAGCCACACCAATGGCACCACATGGAATGGATGGAGGCCACATGGTCAAGGTAGAAGAGAGAAACAATAAAAATAAAAAACTCATGTGAGAGGGCAGTAGTACCTGACGTCGTGGGGAACTTTTTCCCTTTAAGACACATTTCACATCCAATAAGATCACCCACATCACTAACATCTTACACCCAAAAGAGATGCTTGTCAACAAGTCCTTTCACTACTACAATCATCTTAGCCTCTTTTGAAAACAATGATTATCCGAAATGATGCTTTCAGTAGCCTGTTATGGATGCTCACGTCTAGGGTTGGAGTGTCATATAGCACTTGCCTCAGAATACCTTTAGGATCCGGGTTCTTACCATTACACATAATTATTGATTGCATCTTACGTGGAAATGAGTCCTGTGAAGGAGGCTCCAACCATCACTTCCACCAACCTTGATTGGAGAATTTAGCAAGAAGATCAGTTCTTAAACCTTGAGGGGATACGGATAACAACCATTACTCTTGAGAAGGATCATGTTATATGAATTCTCAACAATATAGGAAAGAAGAAGACCTAATATCCTGGAGAATCTTAGATGAATTAAAATTGACAGGTAAACTGTTCCTAACACATTTCTAAAGATACCAAGGTAAAGCTGCAACCTTACCCCAAGGGGTTGCTCAGTTGGCACTTGGCAAAGACCAACACCTCAAAAGTAGAGGCCATGAGTTCAACTCTATATGGGGCGTAAATATCCGCCCGGGGGGGGGGGGGGGTGAAGAAGAAGCTGCAACTTCCACACCTTGTTCCATTTAAAATTTCTAGTACTCTATCATTACATTTTTTATCTCTCAGTGATCTTATTAGCGAATTTGTAACAAGATTTTCAGCTAATCACATTGACTGAAGATTTATCTGGGACAAAAGTTCACCCGAAATTTGTACAGTATTAACTAAATCAAATTCTGCTGTAATGCTTCTTTCTTCTAGTGCTGGGATAATGAAAAGGAGAGATCCATGGTTCTTGCTGAAAAGCACAAAAGAGGCGCAGAAGCAAGGCACCTTAAAGCAATGAAGATAGCAAGACCAGCAAATCAAGGTTTGACATCTTCTTGGAATGCATGTGTGTGTTTGTGTGTGTCCATTAATTTAGCATGTAAAAGCATATCAGTACTGATATTTGTGATATTAGGTGGTAAGCACAGGAAACAATCCTATCATGCAGGACCTTCATACAGAAGGAGAAACCAAGAATTTGTGCCTTCAACCAAAATGGAAAGACAGAAGCACATTGATTCCCAAGGGAAGGCTTCACTACTTGAACAGGGAAAACCAAAGAGTGTCGGTAGGGAAAAAATTTCTAAATCATCTTTGGGAAACCCAAAAGATAAAGTTCATACTTTTCAAGCCCATTCGCAAAATGGTCAACTCAAGAATTTTCAGTTTATGGGTCATGAAAATAGAGCGCCAAGCCATGTTTACAACAAGAAGGCAGGCTCTGCTTCAGATGCAGTGAGATTTGCACCTTTCAGGGATTGTACAAATCAAGCCCATTCACAAAATGGTCAACTCAAGAATTTTCAGTTTATGGGTCATGAAAATAGAGGGCCAAGCCATGTTTATAACAAGAAGGCAGGTTCTGCTTCAGATGCAATGAGATTGGCACCTTTCAGGGATTGTACAAATCAAGCCCATTCGCAAAATGGTCAACTCAATGATTTTCAGTTTATGGGTCAGGAAGAAAGAGGGCCAAGCCATGTTTACAACAAGGCATGTTCTGCTTCAGATGCCATGAGATTGGCACCTTTCAGGGATTGTACAAATCAAATGCTGGTGCCGCCTACTGTCAGCCATCAAAGGTACAATCAGAGCAACTATGGTTCCCATGGATACCAGTTTGGTGCAAGGAATTTAAACTGTTTTGTGGACCAGGGTGGTAGTTTACATCAAGTGTACAATCAGAGAAACTATGGTTGTGTACCTTACCCAGATCCTGCATACCAGTTTGGTGCCATGAATATAAACAACAGTTTTGTGGACGAAGGTGGTAGTTTACATCCAACATCTATGAAAGAAGCTGAAATTAATGGAGGACGAAGGAATGGTGGTGTCAGCATGTGGAGACCTAAGAGCTAATGGTTTTGGTAGTGTCTTGATGTGAGATCCTGCAATGCCTAGGACACCAACATCTACCAGTATAATTCCAATTTAGTATACCTTTCTTTTTGTCAAAATTAATTTCTGTTTGGATAGCTTATCCAAATGATCCACCATGTTGAGGCATGTAGTCATGTAGACAATTTAGTGTTTTTTTTAATGAATATTAAGGATTGATATTTTTTTTTCTCTCTCATCAAGGCTCCAGCTGGTTGGATATTGATTGTTGTATTGTGAGATCAATACAAATCGGGGGCAAATAATTTTCACAAGGTTTAGTAAACAATTGATCAACACTTGGGTATGGCCATATTTTTCACTGGTCAAATTTCAAGGTTAAATGTGTCTAAAATTGTAGAAAATTACAAATATACTAACCTACATTATTACATATAAAAGTTTTGTGATTTTATTATTTTTCATAACTTTGAACCATGATTTGATCCACATTATATGGTTGCATTGGGCTGATCTGATCCTCTACAATATGGATCCATCTGTGTCTACCATTTCTTGCCAGTTGCTTAAAAATTTTGAATCTGAAAACTGACATGTAATCAATCTAAAAATTCCAATATGGCCATATGGTCAAGCTGTTGCAGCTATTATATTGAAAATGTGACATAACAACCTCAGTGTAGATTTGCCATGTTTGACATACATGGACTCAGAGATGCAGATAAATAAGTTGAGCAAGTTCCATGGGATGCTTATCTATCTCTGTTTGTTTTCATATAATTTTTTCCTTCCAAATAAAATCTTGCATAAAATTTTCATACAAAATAGATGCAGATAAACGAGTTGAGCAGCTTCCATGGGATGCTTTTCCAGCCCTGTTTGTTGTCATACAAAATTTCCTCCCAAATATATATATATATATATATATTACATGAAAAATTTACACCTTATACTATTTTTTCTTGTCTCCCAATGTGATTCTCAATGGCACAGTTCATATTTTATTTTATTTTATTTTGGCACAAACACAGTTCATATTTAATATCGAAACAAACACCATATGAACCTGTTTTACAGGAAGAGGAAAATTTTCCATCCAACATGACTTCTCTTTTTATGCAATTTTTATTAGAAAAGGAGCAGAACCCATGAGAAAATTATAAAGAAAGAACTATGGGGGCAACAAAAACCTTTCTCCCCAAAAAAATTCATGGTTGAAAAATCAGGTTTTGATTTTATTAAATTTTTACTTGAAAAGGAACATAAGCCATGAGCAAATTCTAAAGAAAAAACCTTGTGGGAGCAATAAAAACATATTTTTTTTTTCAAAAAAAAAAAAAACATAATTTAAATTAGTTTTTTACTTTAGTTGAGTCAAAAGACATAAAACCTAATCAAGAGTCATAAAGACTCATTTATTTTAAATGACTAGACAAGATTTGAGTTTTAATGACCTGGTGCTTTGGCCGAGTCATGTGAAACAACAAGTCAGATTTTTTTTCTAGATCTATTCATAAGCCATAAGTTTGATCAACAACTAATAATCTTCTAATTTTTGTTTTGTCATCTTCAATATTAGATCTTTCTTGTTCTTCTCACCTGTGAAGTAACTCATTCCTTCCTTATTCGAAGGAGAAAAAACAAAGATATTAAAAAAGAGAAAACAAACACACCCTGATCGTGCACCCTTGCATCCAAATACAGAGGGCGGCTAAATAACAGCGCAATCCTTGTGAGAAAAAAAAAAAAATCACCACTTGTTCATACCCTGTGTGCCCCCTCATTGGCCCAGCACAAGGGCCACGCAACTAGGGACTAATCTTTTTTCCTTTTCCAAAAAAACAAAAAAAATGACTCGTGGTAACCAGGTTTGATTCGTCCGAGTCACAAAATTGTGACAACAAGAAGTCAAAAAACATGTATCGTCATGGTCGCGCTTCCGTCCAATTCATGGTTCGGACTTCGAACATTCTTGAGTTAGCAGAAAGCCAAGAACCCTCGAAAAACCGCCGCGTTGCCGTCGTAGCCGTCGCTGACAACGAAGATGATCTTCAATCTTCAAAGTGAAACTAACTTCCCAAACATTTCCCTCTCTCTCTCTGCAACTCCATCCCCAATCCGATGGAATCGCTGTTAGCTCGTTTCTTCTAAGAGAGAGAGAGAGAGATGATGGATCCGTCATTCCTGCTGATGCTGTCAAACCTCCTCCATCTCCAGAATCACCTGGATCCCAGTTCATCTCTCCTCTCGGACTCATACGCACCAAGCAGCAGTACCACCTCCTCCCCAACAGCAATCCTCTCCTCCACCTCCGCCGCCCCTCTCCTCTTCTTCACCATCGTCTCCGTTCTCTCCTACGCCGCATCCCTCCGCTCCTCCTCCTCCTCCTCCTCCACTTCCTCTTCCTCTAATAATAACAACAATAATGACTCCTCTGCCGACCACAGTGTCTCCGCCTTCCGAGCCCTCACCTCAGAGCACATTTGGAACATGGAGGCACCTGTGCGTGACACCCAGTGGCGCTCCTCCTACGGCCTCTCCTACCCAGTCTTCACTACAGTGGTCGAAAAGCTCAAGCCCCACATACTCCAATCTAACCTCTCCCTCCCTGCCGATTACGCCGTCGCCATGGTCCTCTTTCGCCTTGCTCACGGCTACTCGGCCAAAACCCTAGCTTCCCGTTACTCCCTGGAGCCCTACCTCGTCTCCAAGATCACCAACATGGTCACCCGTCTCCTCGCCACAAAACTCTACCCGGAGTTCATCAAGATCCCGGTCAGCCGACGCCGGCTCCATGAAACCACTCAGGCTTTCGAGGAGCTCACCTCTCTCCCCAACATGTGTGGCGCCATTGATGGTAGCCCCATCAAGCTTCACCGCCTCCCACCGGATCAAGACCTCCATGGCCACCCTTCCGCCTACCGATGTCGTTATGCCTACGATGCTTTGCTTCTCCAGGTCGTCGCAGACCATAAGAAAATCTTCTGGGACGTTTGCGTCAAGGCACCTGGTGCCACCGACGATGCCGCTCACTTCCGGGAAAGTCTTTTGTATAATCGGCTTACTTCTGCAGATATTGTGTGGGATAAGGTCATCAAAGTCCGTGGTCACCACATTCAGCCATACATTGTTGGGGACTGGTGCTATCCCTTGCTGTCATTCCTGCTCGCGCCTTTCTCTTGGAATGGCACCGGCACGCTGGCTCAGAACTCATTCGATAATGCCCTCATGAGGGGACGATCCGTGGTGGTAGAAGCTATTGGGCTTCTCAAGGGCAGGTGGCGTATTCTGCAGAATTTGAATGTGGGGCTAAACCACGCACCTCAGACCATTGTTGCTTGCTGCGTGTTGCATAATTTGTGTCAGATTGCAAGGGAGCCCGAGCCGTCAATGTGGAAGGACCCGGAGGAGTCTGGTCCTCCCGCTAGGGCGCTTGAGAGTGAGAAGTCGTTTTATTGTTTCGGAGAAAGCTTGAGACAGGCATTAGCAGAGGAGCTAAGGCAACGGTTTTCGTCGAGGTAAGACTTAAGAGGCTTGAGGGAAGGAACATCTCAACATTCCTTCTCTGTGAAAACTTGCTCTTACTCCGCTTCTAGCGGATCTTCCATGTCCAATCCTGTTTTTTGTATCTGCACTTGACGTAGGTTATGTACATCAAGAAAATATTCTCTTATGGTAGTGAATCCTCTTTTTTTTTTGTCCGATAATGGCAATTAGGAAACGAAGGAGGGGCGAGGACACAATAGAGGGGGTGGAGGTGAACTAGTCTTTAAATTGGGTTTGTTGACTGTCATTTGTCAGCAATCTTTGTCAATGAAATTATGGAGTTCATCCATTTCTCTTGACACATTTTTTCTTGCTTTATTCTTCATTTTATCCACGATTGAAGTTGGTTGTGAGTTCAAATCCCATTCATCTAATTGCATCCTTTCAAGCCAATCTGAAATTTGGCTGTTTTAGATTGTTTCGATTAAGTGAGGAGTGACTCTAAAGGATTTGCTGGGAGACTGTGTGTGCCCTGCTAATGGTATTGTTCACATAAAAGATCAAGGTTGCTGTTGAAGAGCTTGGTCAGTTATGCTTTTTCATTACTGTAGCCGTTCTCATCTTGTCGTGCTGCTTCTCTATTCCACTTCATTACCTCTTTTTCTTTGCAGTGTTTTACCAGATGCATTATTGTAAATCCCTTAAGGGAAAAAGAAGCTACCCGCCTGAGTTTGGCCATGCATGGACACAGACGGGTGCAAAAAGACTGTGCTGACCCCCCCACCCCAATGCACTGAAGAATGCCTCCGTGCAGCATCCCATTAGTCTGTGATGGTGCAGTGGCCACGCAAGTGGGTAGTATTCTCTTGCCCATCCCTTAAATATCAGCGTTTGCAATCTTAGTCCTTCCTGCTGCTCTTAATAGATTCACTCTGTATGCATGGTCTTTTGTTCTGTATGTAGTTCTTCCATTTCTGAAGTTTTTCAGAATGGGAATCTCCACCTCATTGTTGAAAACTAGATTTTACTGTGTTTTATCCCTAGAATGCTTGTCTGCCTGCATGTGCTGCCTGACCAGTGAGGTGGGTACAATAATTCACTGATATTACTGATCATGTTGAATACTGTCTGGAGGAAATAGGTTAAGTACCGACTCAGACTTCTTTTCTAGTTTCCAATGGAGGGTGAACCACTTGTCATAACCCAAAGAGGCCTTGGCTGACGGTTGGTATTGAAAATTTTACCAAACTATATTCGTGGATTCATTGCTCAAATGGGTAATTATATCCAGGTATGCTGTTGACCATATGCAGACTTGGGTTGATTATTTCATTCTCGTTACAAATGTCATTCGCAATGCAGCAACTGTTACCAAGAAGGCTTAGTTGGCAGGTATCGCCATTATATGTTTGAGAAAATATTTGTGTGGAGTCAAATTTCTTTTGAAGGGATTTAAGTGCCATTGTGCAATGCAAGATTGGCACCAGAGGGTATGCTTTCATGAGACGCTTGTATTAACCTATGGATTTTAAGCTTCGTTGAACTGGAAAAGCACCTCTCTAATAGTTGATCCAATGTTGATTTTAAGCTTAGGGATTTCCAACAAAACCAACGTAATATCGGGTATGCACTGAACCCATGGATTGTTCACGCTCTTATTCAGAAGAAATTTGTTAGGATTCAAGGATGAGGAGCAAGAGACCTACCCCCAGCAGTAGGATTGGGTCACTAGGGGGTGGATCGAGGAGATTCCTGCGAATTTTCTTTGCACAAGGGGTCGTAGATTCAACATAATATACATTACCTTTAAACAAGTCATGCAGAAGAAGGTGAAGTGACTCTGAGGATTGGAAATTGAGAAAATACTGATGTCTTACATCTTTTAGCAGTGATTGATGGAAGATTAGCTCATGAGAAATGATTCCTCTTGGGGAGAAAGCTTGAATAGGATAGTGGACAAGTTCATCTCTTTTCTTTTTTCTCCTTTTACTTTTTCCTTGCTCCTTGCTTTAGGTAGAGATTGTTTTTGTCATTAATCTCTCGTCACTTTTTTTTTTTCCTTCTGGTGGTTCCTTCTGTTCTCTCTCTGGTTGCTGTTGTCAATCTCTGCTAATGATATTAAGAAGAGACTCTTGGCTCAACTAGTGATTTCTTTTGTCAAGTCTCAACCATTTTGCCTTGTCATCAACAGACAAGTGAAGGTCTTCAATTTTAGATTCTAGATGACATCCTGAAGTGTGTCAAAGAACTGGGGATTGTTTCAAATGAACAAGAAGAACTACTTTGCTGTGCCAATAAATTGGGGATAATTTCCCAACTACACCTTGACAACCATAATAGAAGTTGGTATCAGAAGAGTCCCTCTCATGGTTTAAGGCCTTGAGCTTTGAGGAACTAGGTGCAAGCATGATAAGTCAGTTTGGTTGAGGTGGGTGTGGCTAGTCCAACAACCTATGTTCTGCCCTGGTGATTGAAAGATCAATGCATTGGTCGTCAATGTTGCAGACATTCTGGCTAATGGCTTCATCAAAACAAGGTGGGAAAAGAATTGTAGAATGTGAAGAATTTATGTAGCAGAAGAAGGAAAGGAGATCCAAGTCATGTTGGAAGGGTAACCCAGTATGCTGTGAAGATCAAAACAAATGGATTAGGAGATGATGAAGAGGCAGTGATGGATTGGAAAATGATGAGAAGAGGTGATGGAATAGGTGAATTTCCTCATGGGCTCTATTAATCTTGCAGATTAATCAAGTGACAAATTCTGTCAGGTGAACAGTGATCATCTCACTGTCTCACATACTTATCCCCTCTATTCACTCTGCTTTCTCTTAGCTTACCGATGCCATTTCAAAGATGGGAAGGAGTTATCTCAGCAAGGACTTCTCATACTTGGGTTTATGAGAGAAAAGAGCTGAGGTTTTTCAACAGCTCATGGTAAAGAACTGTCAGTATTCAACTGATGTTAGCATTTTGTGGCCAAGGCCATGGCCAGAAACCATTGTTCTTTTAAGGCTAAGCTTCTGGCACAATCAGATTGGTAGGCTTGAAGCTGTAGGATCCCTTGTAGTTTTAACTAATAGAATAAACTGAACTGTGTATCAAGGATTGTATACGATTATTAGAAGATTTTTGGATCAGATTCAAAACTTTTCTTATTTATGGTTTTTGGTATTGAGGGCAAATATCTTTGTCACATTTCAATTGAAGTATTGTAATACCGTGATTTTTTGATAGGTTCAAAGATATTGGCTATGGATCCTTAGAGGATCCCATCACATTCTTCTTAAACCTTTTGTCTTGGAGTTGATACAATGAACTTCTTATTTCCCCATGCTAACTGAGCTAATTGAAGCTGGCATCCTAATCGGTAGGTGGGCTTTGTCTGTTTGATGTTCACATTTATGCCCATGCTCATATTTAAGCCCTTGGCCGACCTTAGTTTTTGAGTCTTTATTGAAACATACTTTCTCTATCACTTATTTAATCTAATTTGTTGGATTACAATAAATTGTCTCTTGGATTCAACTAGCATATTTATATTTTTGGTGGAACCACGCACGGGATGAGGGTGGCCATTCTGGACAGTGCAGTAGAAAAGAGGTTTCTTGGATTGTCAATGTTGAATTCAAGAAATATATTTCAGCCACATATTGTACTCAAATCATGAAACCTTCATATTCCTGAGTTCACTTTTCGTGTTGAGATGCCGAGAGCCAAGGTAGCTGATCTTAGATGAAATTTCCATATTTTGATGCTCATTCTATTATGACTATTGGCTTTGAAGAGATAAAAGTAATTTATGGGTGACAGACTTATTTTGTGTTGGGACACCCAAAATCAAAGGAGCAGATCTCACAGTAGGTTCCCATATTTTGACATCCATCCTTGGGATGAATATTGGTTTTGATAGAGGTAAAAATAGTTTATGGGTGGCAAAGATGGAGATTTTTGTCTAACGGCCCATTTGTTTAGAGGGGAGTTAGGGATGGGAACATTGTTAGTATGGGACCCACATGTTGGTGGGGGTGGAAGACAAGGGAAGTAAAGATGGGGTAAAGTTAATCTTTCCCAACCCATCAGTGTTTGGTTGGAGGAGAGAGATAGAGAGATAGGAAAGAGAGAGTGACAATCCATGACCATGAGCGAGATCCCGTTGCAAGTCCAGTGACCCCTTCAGGTTATGGAAGTTTGTTCTCTGTTCAATACTCTGGTTCGGGTAGGGAATCACCATCTTCGCCGGCGAATTTGGAGGAAGAGAGCGATTGTAGATTAAGGGTTTTACTTGCATCCATCGCTGTTGAGTGCTCCAAGGGGTTCAGAGCTTTCGGACCCACATGAGCGCTTCTTCCTATGTTTCCTTTGAGTTCTCGAAGGCAGCAACAAATGGGATCAATGAAAGCCTTTTACAGAAGAAGGGTTTGTAAGAGTTTTTGTTTTTCCGCCATTTTTGTTGGGTTCAAGATCTTTATTTTGAGAGACAAATTCCCGCATCTCCCTGTTCTGGGTTTTTGGAATCGGATATTCTAAAACCTTTTCTGTGCTGGATTTGTTTGCTCATCCCCACCTTCTTTTCATTCTCTCCGTTCCATCTGCTTCTCCAACCGCATCTTCTTTTCATTCTCTCCATAACCCCAGGTTCATTGCTGAGCACAAAACTGAGAGCCGTACCTTCAAGGTCGGCCTTAACATGTGATCGACAACAAGTACACAGCTATGTATTTGGGCATCAAGATCAACGTTAAGCACCGTTCATCAAGGCCTAACGACTGCTAGCTTTTCGGGTAGATGATAGCCTGTCGGATTACGCCGATCGGAGGACCTGTTGCAACGACAATGTCCGATGGTTTTTCAAGATTGCTCTCCGCTAAAACCCCAAGATTTTTGCCAAAGTTCCCATCAAAGTCTAGCAATTTGGTGAGACTTTGGTGGCTGCTGGGGTGGGAGAAAACTATGTCCACATGGGCCGACAGGAATAGTCACCGTGTCTCCCCATAATTCCACCCCGGTTAAACAAACAACTCAAATTTTATTGGGGTGGTATAGTTCGTACAACCATTCCACCCCTTAAATCCCATCCTAGCAAAACCCGTCTAAATAAATGGGCCCTAATTATTTGCTGGAGTCTCATCCAAATCTGCCTGCTTCTCAGCTTGTGATCATTCCACAGGACACATCACTTTGAAATTGTTATTTGTGATCTGGTCACCTTGAAATCCTGTTATTTGGGACCTGGACTTTATAATTGGACATGACTATTTCACTGGCCTAACCTAAGGAAGACTGTTTATGAGAATTTCCAGACCATGGCCTGTTTGTCATCATTGCATTATTTGGTTTCTATGGTTGTGTACTGATTCTCCGGGATGGTCCATTTCATCCAAAGTTGGAAGGGTTTTGATGAATCTCAGTATCCTATTTGTTCTTCCAAGAAGTCGTCAAGTACTAAAAGGTATGTCGACCTTTTCATCTAATTGTAATGTGGAGTAATTAGTTAGTTCTTGACCGCTTCTGGCATCAAAACTTATTGCTAATCGGAAGTGTTGTATATGGATTGTTTACATCTGGACCGTCCCCTTGTTCAGTCACAGGTGCAGGAAAACTTTTTCCTTTTGCAAATGTTGGCTGGACGATCAATACATAAATTCATAGTTGGACAGCACAACCTAGTTGTGCCTTGTGTGAGGTCAGATGGAGCTAAAATTTGATGAACAGATAGATCCCAAAGTTTCATATGATTGCAATCTTCATATGAAGGATCAAGTATTAGTACCTAAAAAGACTAGTAAAGTTTCCTATTCACATTGTTAAGTTTCGGGCAAGTGGAGTGATGGACTGACACAATATAATATTGAACTATAGAAAGAACCTGGGTAGGCGCTCTCCACCATTTACATCTCTTAGATTGGTCTTTGTGCCAAACAAAAATGGGAGAAAAGGGGAGGGGAGGTGATGAAAGTTGGGCAATTGCTCTAAACCTTCCTTCGGTAATGGTGGCTTTGGCCTTGCATTATTTTGGAAGAGGTTTTCTGAACAAGCACTACCCTGGCGAAAAGGTTTCATAAAGAGGGGAGTAGAGAAGTCATCTCATGTGAGGAGAGAGAGAGGGAGAGAGGGAGAGAGGGAGAGAGGGAGAGAGAGAAAGAGGGGTGACTGGGTGATATGTACCCTTTGCGATCTGTACAGAGAACATTTGAAGGTCCCACCACTGTATGATACTTTGCATAGAGACTGTTTTCCAACTCCAACCTTACTTTTAGGACAAGAAACTAAGGTTTAAATCAAGGGAAATGAATGGGGAAATGAGTGTTCCCTGATCACATGATCCTTGTTCTAGTATGGGGTCAATGAGAGAGTGCACTTGGGCATCAACATGTGATGGGTTTCACAGGGGTGGGAGTGTTATTTGGCCACCCATTGTGTCTAGACACATGCACAAAAAATCATTTTTTAATTTATTCCTATAGGGCTGCCTTCTGTTTTTGAGAGCATTGTGGGCTATCTAATTCTAGCCTATTGGTTATAATCATTTGATGGGGGATGAGCTATTGGTCTCAGAGATGGAGTATACAAATGTTCTGTTAATCATGCGCAGGCAGTATGGAAAGTCAATATATGAATCTGATCTCTATTAGATGGAATGTTGTTCTTCTCTTGCCTCGATCGCTCAAAAACCTTTGATATTTTACCGCTTTCCGTGATGTTGAAAATTGAATGTTAAAGAAGGTGGTTTCTTGGAAATTGTAAGACTGGAATTGAAAGTAAAAGCTAAAGAACTGTTCTTTAGCTGAAGATTGAAAGACAATTCTGTAGGAGTAAAAAAATTACTTCTAAAACAAAAAACTAACTTCTATGCTAATGAACAGTAACATCTAACCCTATCTGCTCAGATAAACGAATTGTGTATGTGTCTGTGTAGAGTTTCGACTTGTTGATCATCCCTCTCTTTTCAATTGTAGTCCCTTTTATATCCTGGAAGTGTTTTTGACTGCCACTGCCACATCCCACGGTTGTAACTATCTTAACCATCATCTCATATCTGTATGGAACTCTTTCTTCAAGTTGAATTTTGTCCTCACCTTATTTATCATTCAGTCTTATCGACCTTTATCGGTCATCCTTGACACGATCCCTTACCTATTAGTCATGTCGACCAATATGAGATATAAGCAGAATAGACCTCTGTCAGTCAATTCCTAACACAGTCACAATCTCTTGCATTACAATCGTTTGTGATGAGGTGGTGAGATGCAGTGAGCATTCAACGGCTGGTATGCATGGTCAAAGGCCCTCTTAGTCATTGGATACTCACTACACCTTATCGTTCGCTGTAGACAATTTGAACTTCAATCTCTTTTCCATTGGTCATATTTACCGAAAATGAGATTTAAACAACAAATTAATGATGTAAATTAAGTGAATCAAAAACCAAAAGATTATGATATTTTTTTTGGTTTGGTAGTATTATAATCAATATATAGGAGTGTATAAAGATTACCTGTCTTTTTTTT
>NC_056559.1:9515912-9530998 GCF_013358625.1 Macadamia integrifolia
GGGGGTGGGGGGGTTGGTGGGGAAGAATTCTAAGGTTGTAGACACCATTTATTGGTGCAATCTGGGTTCAAATAAAAAAAATAAACAATTGGGGTTACACCAGTAGTGCTGCACTGACTGACTATACCATTTAGGGACACCAAGAGTTGTACTCAACAAAGTCTGTTGGAGGGCAAAAACTCCTGAAGTGATTATTTATTAAACAGTTCAAATTTCAATTGGGTAATCATCCATGTAACAATGGAAGATGATGTTTCCAAAAATCATAAGACAAATATAAGTCATCTATTTTTTACTTTTTTATTTTTTGAAATCTTAATTGCCAGTTTCCACTTAGAATTAGGAGAGCACATAGTAATGTCTACAATACTGGTACATACATGGGATGTGTATCAATATAAAATGAGGTATTTGAGTGAATTAGACTGAAATTTTGACATGTGGGTAATCTAAATCATGTCCCCTCATTCCAACATTCAGAATGAATATATCATTTATCCATTTGGTAGAATAGAAACTTTGACATTTGAAAAAGTAACATACTTCTGTGACGATAATAATTCGCCATTTTGATTTTAGGATTTGAGATTTTTCAATTATTTTGATCACACCATGGTTGTAGCTCTGTTGGTCCAAAGGTGTTGTGTGTTAACAAACTTCTCTTGTTCGAGTCTCCCTATGGCCAATCTATGACTCGGGTTAGATGTGTTATTAACTAATCTCGATCTTGGTTAGAAATCAGAATAGGAGTGAAAGAAAAAAAAATTCAGTATCAAGTCTGGTCGATACAAAATGTGTCAACGACTAATATGTATTAGCCTAATAAGATCCTTAGAACCATGCTACCAAATCCGATTCTCAAACCATGTAAACAAGGGCTGTGTTTGTTCACTACCACCCTTTTAAAATAGAGAGACCGAGATAAATTTTGATTCAAATTAGAATCAGCCATGACCAGTCTTGATTCCTGAGGGCTGATTCTAGGATTCTTGGAACCGATCTTTCACTAATTCTAAACAGATTTAATACGGATCAAATGTGTTCAAATTTGGATATTTTGTGATCGGATTCGAATACCCTTAAATGAATACAGATACCGATCGAATTCAGATTTTTAACTATTCATTTACTCTTTGACTTGTGTAATATGGACATTCTTCCCCCAATGAATATCATTTGTTCTTAATCTATCTTTCTAAGATGTTTTAACTATTTTCCTCATTCTTTATAACATATTTAAATTTTAAGAACCCCTAAAATCATTAATTAATTATTTAATCAGATCAAATAATTATTTTTCAAATAATTTGAATTTTATTCTAGATATCCTAAATGAATACGGATGCTAATTCGAATTTCTAATATCCATTTACATCCCAATTTCAAATTTGATATCCATTTACATCCTAGCTCTTCGGACACTACTGAGTTCTCTTTTTGCCATTTTACCCATCTGTCCGTACTGTAAAACTGACCAAACATTGGCAAAACAAAGCAAAAGAAGAAACAAATACCAAACTGACACAGAATAATTATTATTATAACAAAGTTGTTATCTGATGGGACCCTTGAGAGTTCCTTGTCATCTCCTCATCATGAGAATAATAGTCCCCACCCCCAAACCCCTCCATCTGTCTGTCCCTGATATATTCTGGAAAACACTGAAAAGCAGGAACGTTTCTTGTGTCCTTAATGACGACACGAAGTCACCTTAATATCCATGAACTTTTTTCCCTGAACTTTCTCTCTCTAGTCTCTCTCTTCCACTTTGCCTTGAGCATCCCCATCCCATTCCCACCCTGAACCCTCTGCGGGGCCACGGCCCCGTCCGTCCAACTTTGTTCTTTCCGCCATCCTATTGTGTCGGAGCGGTGAGTTAAGACAGAGAAAGATTACAAATCTGATGATTCTGGAATCTTATTCCTGGCAACTGTACTCTATCCACTTCTCCAATAATGCATCTTCTTCTTCCCTCTTTCTCTTTTAAGCTTCCAATCGATTTGCACTTTTTTTCTTAACTTATTTGTACTAATTTATCATAAAATAATCATAAGAAATCCATATTAAGACTACTGAAATCTTAAATCAAAGCACAAGCCCTTATGATCGATCAGTTCTGAGTCGCGAAGCGGGATTCTAATTTGTAGAATACCTGAAATATAAACCCAAACATAGCACTATAGCAGAATATAGAAGAAGAAGAAGAAGAAACTGGGATTTCAGAAAAATCTCTGGTAGGGAGAACGAAGATCTATCTCTAGAGTCCAACCGGCTCTGTCCTGGATGTGTAAATACCAATAAGTCTGAGCTAATGCATCTGGATCCATCGATCCTTCAACTCTTCCGCTTTGCTGCTGCTGTTCTCCAAGACCCACCAACGATCTCTGCGTCGATGTTGATGCTGATGGTACTGATCTGCTTCCATTTTTTAAACCCAGACAGACTCCATTGTCAGTGATCTTTCAGATTCTATGTATCAGTAACCCATTATTTAATTCTTTTATAAATAAATAAATAAATTCCACAGATACCATACCCCACACACTACAGGAGGAATACCGAGAGGAATATTCTAGTGAAAAGACTTGGTAATAATAAAAAAAAACTGTAAGAGATTGTAGAGATTGTTAAGACTAACTTTGGAGCACCGACGATACCGTCGATGATAACATGAGCGACATGGATCCCCAATGGTTGGAACTCTCTCGCCAGGCATTGCGACAGACCCCTCAAAGCGAACTTCCCACAGCCTCCCAAAAAAGAAAAAAAACTGGGTTCAGAGATGGGAGAAATTATCAAAGAAAGAAGAAAAAAAAAATGGTTAATTACTTACTTAAATCAGAGAAACCAGCAATGCCATTGAGAGAAGCAGAACAACCGGTGAAGAGGATTGTCCCTTTCCCTCTCTCCACCATGCCTGGAAGAACCTTTTTCCAGCAAACCCAAAAAAAAAAAAAAAAAAGGGGTTTCCATATCAAGACAAAATGACCAGAAGAAGAAGAAAAGGGGAACTCAATATAGTATTGAAACCTGTTGGGCGCAGTGGAAAGCACCGACGGTGGAGACAGCAAGGGATTTCTGGAAGGAATCGACTGGGATGTGGATAATACTGGTGGGCTGCCATGACGCCGGTTGGTATGCGTTATAGACCAGAACTTCAACGAACCCAAGTGAAAGAACCCCTTCGAATGCCTCTGTTACGCTTCGAGATTCCGAGCAGTCAATGCGAATCGCGAATACTTGGGCTTTCTCTTCTCTTGCGATCTCATCTGCAAATGTTGAAAGTCTCTCTACACATACCATCATAAATTAAAATTTTCCCACAAGATAAGAAGTAGATATGTATTATGTAATGGAATTAATGGAGGTAGCAGAAGATAGTAAATGAAAGGGCAGACCAAGGTCTCGGGAGAGAATGGCAACGGTGTAGCCTTCGTGGGCGAACTTGCGGGCTATGGAGCGGCCAAGCTTTGGTCCAACGCCTACGATGGCAGCAATGCCTCTGGAAGATGCGGCACTCCCCATGTTGCGCATCGTAGCAGGGGAAGGTGCTTGGATGATGAGGACACAGGGAGAAGAGGAAGATGAACTCTATCTATCCCTCTCTGTATGTCTTTAAGTCCTAGCTCCCGGTACTCAACTTGCTCAGTTCTTTCCCTACAGATTTAGAGAAAGATGGAAGAGATAATCAATCTTTTTTTTAGACTTTGAAAGATGTGATGGTGGTGGTGGTGGTGGGTCGAGTGGTTCCGGCGACTTCCTCCGCCCTGTCGGCGGTGTCTGCTACTTTAATGATCACCAGGAGCTCTTGCTCTTGCATTGTGTGGGACTTGAGAGACTTCTCTTCAGTCCTCCCACTTGAGTGCCATGTTGTCAGTGTTCTTTCTCTCTCTATATCTCTCTCTTTTCTTGGAGTTTCCTTTTTACAAAAAGTGATGCTTTCTCATCATTCATCAAATCAGCGGCTCGGGCTGTCCTACATCCACATGTCCGGTCTAAGGTGTAACTCTAGCCCCAACCCTATACACACGTCACACAAAACGCAAAAGTAGAAACTATTTGCCAGTTGTTAGGTAAATGGTATTTTTAAATCCACGTGTCAAAAAGATAGTTGATAAGTGATGATCTGGCCATAAGAACCATCATATATATCTCTGACAAGGTTACCAAGGCAAACATGTGAAGAAGACCTCCGTTTTTACCCGTAGAAGAGAAGAACAGAAAATCGTACGTTTTTCAAGTATCGGTATTGTATTGATCGTATCGTATCATTATTGGTTGAGATTAATCCCAAGTTTTGATCGATCTATATTGATTACTCGTATTGTTTCAGGGGTAAAATGTTAGAAAAAAAAATCCTATTTTTCTGAAAACCAAAGGGCAAAAGTGAGCGATAATGACAAATTCTCTCTCATATCGATTTGGATCAAATTGATATTAACAGAGACCGATACCAATACCGAGAACTAAATCCTTGCTTCAAAAGGAAAAGTGACCTAAGGAACAGGTAGAAAAAAGATTCCGTTTCTCTTTACCAATGGTGAGAAGAGAATCTCTTCAACTCTCTTATTCTAGTATCTGATTGAGTGGAAGACAGGTATTTTAAACCATAAATATACAATAGGGTAAGAGTTCATATGTCAACATCGCCATTGGTGAAGAGGGGTGAAGAAAAATTAAAACGTAGAAAAAGCTATATTAAATGATGTCAAAATTATATAAACTCGACTATTTGAAGCTTATTAAAAAGAGAAAGAGTGGGACGTGACTAAAGTATGAGGAGATTCTATGAATATGTAAAATTGTTCAAATTCATGGCCTTGGAGTACGATTTCATTATTTATTTATGTTCATAAATCCAACTTTTTTGATCAATTTCTGTCTCAAGCCTTTCAACAAATTTGTGCTTTTATTTAAGCAAAACTACTTACCTTGTTATACAAAGAAAAACAACAAATTTATGATAATAAAACTCATCTGAATGTACTTATTTCCTTTTGTAATAGATTTTTTTTTTTTTTTTTTTTTTTTTTTTATCAACAAGTATCCAGACCATCAGCCAGACTACTCTCGCGGCATGGATCAGGTCATACTAGGGTTGAATGAAAACTATTCAACTTTCACTAAAAAGCAATGAAGAATACTAAATATCCTCGTGTGAGTGTCCCCAAGGAGGTAAGAGAAATCAAACTCAGAACCACACGTTTCCCAAGGCAAAGATCCCTTACAAACTCGGTTACCCCTAAGGGTTAAAACATGGTACTTGAGTTCTTAGTAGATTGTTTCTTATTTTATACAATAAAAAAAAAAAAAAATAGAAGAAGAAGAAGAAAAAGATGTCAATATTCTCTCACCCTCCAATTATGTGGAATCTAGGAGTTCCATTCTCCCTCCTCCTCTGAGCTACATCACAAACAGTTGATTGTTCTTCTACGATTTTAGGTTTTACCACATAACAAACTATGAGATCATTGGATTGTTCTTGACAATGGTTTATAATTAAGTTCAAACTTTCCCTAATTTTGGAAGAAGGCAAGGCAGGGCAGGTGGTTCAGTTGACAATTGACAAAGCATGTAGCATGTTTCCACCAAGGAGCATGGCCCGTCCTCAATCACTGAGAGTTCCAATAAAAAGGAGAGCTACTCACTTGAATTTCTCTGCCATCACTGGAGAGGGTATTGGTCTCAAATATTCAAATGTAAGTGTTTCTTTATAATTATGACATAACCTGATTTTGGACCTTAACTCAAACGTTGCAGTCTCAAACACTCAAATATAAATATAGTATAACCATTAATTTTATTTTATAATTACGATATAAACCCTAATATAACTTCTAAGTTTAGGACTTGTTGCCATCTTAAATTTTATTTTTGACTAGAGTTGCCCTTTTAGAATAACTTACCTTTTCTTTTGATTAAGATAAATTTTATTATTTTACATGTATAATAAAAAATGTGGAAGAAAATGATAATTTTTGAAATGACATTATGATAAGAGTCAGTCTTGGAATTACTTTGAAAATCATTTTTAACTCCTAACTAAAATAAAATTTGGGGAATAAGATAATGGTCAATCTAAAGAAGGTTATATGTTCTTAATTGTGTTATTCACATAGTCTTTTTAAGTTTTAACTCACTTTAAATAAGCAAATATGCATCTTATTAAAGGGGTCATAGCAGTTTGGGTTCTAGTCAATTCCAATTTTTATTGATTTTCGGATCTCAATCCATTAGAAACCTATCTTAATACCCTCCAATCTCATTAATAATTGGTCCCCCACCCAACCCCCCATGCCCAAAAAAAAACAAAAAATCCTAGAACCGTTCCATTTAATGATGAGACAAGGTGGTTCTGGTTTTCAACGGTTTTAGAATGGTCCAAGTTAAAGATGTCAATTTTAGATAAGAAGTAATAGTCCCAAAATGTTCTGTTAAAATCCGATATCAATGTGGGGATCTAATTTTAGTACCAAATAATAAATGGGACAGGGTAGTTCTGGGATGGGATTCCTTGCGATACTAGTACCCAAATATTAGTTATGTACAAAATGGAACCAAAACTGTCTGAATCCTTTCAAAGGGTATACTTCACGTTCTTTTGTTTAAGTTTTATGACTATAGTTTGATGTATTGGGAGGCATTTTTTTTTTCCTGTTGTTGTAGACAGAAGGGGTATCTGACTTTAGGCCGACTGAATCCCCCTAGGCTCGTACATGACCCCTGCACCTCGTACGAACTGGGAACTCAGGAGGCATTTTCTCTAGTGGAGGATTCAATTGATGGGCCTATGTTTTTCTATAAACTTATTTAATGATGGTAATAAAACCATTTATATTGACTTGTTTATTTGATCATCATTAATTCTTATTTATCATTTTGAGAAACATACAAAAGAACTCAAAGAGTTCAAAGAAATAAATTAAACCATGATTTCCTAATCAGTTGATTTCTAAAGTAAGGGACACCTTAGATCCCATGATAGTGAGAAGATCCACTACACTAATAATGGAATCATCTTATTATTTAAGAACCATTAAAGTTCTTAATCCTTTTATACAATGTTTATAACCATTTAGAAACTGGTACTATCCAATCTTAATAATAATTGAGGCCAACATCTAAATCTCATCCCATTAATAAATAAGACGATTCTAAGATTGACATCTTTGAGACCAATACCAATATGAACCCATCCAGACTGAAACCATCTTGATTGACGGCCTTGATTCTAGATTCTAATCCCAAATTGACACCCTTGTCAGATTGTTTGTCACCAACTTTCAATGTGACAAATGTGCCAGATCCATCAAAGAAGGGGGGGGGGATCTCTCTTAGGACAGTATAGGGCTTTTGTTGACTGTTAGCTCTCTAGGAATATCTACCCAAAAAAAAATCTCTAAAAATGTGTTACCATCAGAAATAGTTGATACTAGCAATGACAAACCATACTAGTAAAGACTTTCATAATCGACAATTAATGTTGTCTAAATCTTAAACTATGTCAATTAACATGTCAACTTCAACTGATGGTGCTCCTCTAAGTCCTACTTGGGTTCCTTAATCTACTGTAAAAGCCAGTATTAGAGAAGAAAGTGTTGCAAATTACTTTACAAAAAATCTAGATTTTGTCGTGTAATCACCATTTTATATAGCTTTTGGGCAATTAATTCATGTAAGGTAGACTTCAGTTTCAACAATAATTAATTGTCCAATTCATCAAGCTCTGCTGTATTGGCTTGTGAAGGTACCGAGAAACTTTTGAAACAGTACCTTGACGTGGACATGAATGCATGATATGACTAGTTTCTTTTTTATTTTTCTTTTATGATTCTCCCTATTTTTGGAACTGTTGGGGTCCTCCTGTCTTCTTCAAGATTATATATACAGATATATATGGAAAAATGTTGGGTATATCGTTGATGTCAAGTATACTAACACTCATTGTGTCTATTTTTCTCTTCTATTTTTTTAAAATGACCCCTATATCCTTCCTGAATGATACTCCATCATGTGTTTCTATTGGTGCTATCCGCTAGCATACTTGATATCGACGACATACCTATCCCTCTCCCTATATATATATATATATAATTCATAATAGAAGAAGATTGTTTGTACGAACATGATCTCACAGTTGTTGGTCTTATCTATCAACTTCTTATTTTCTGAATATAAAAATTCTTCATTATATATTTAATAGACCAAAATCGACAACATATAGAGTAAAGGTATGAATCAATTAATTATGTAAAATTAAACAAATCTCTTCTTCCATTAAAGAATATTAATATAGATACACATAAAAGTAATATTTTTGTATCAATTAAAATATATCAAGTATAGTCTAATATTCCAATATGATATCACTTTTCACCATTTTACTTGGTCGACTCACTCTACAAAAAGTCAACACTTATCAATTTGGTTTTAAGAATCAAATAAGGAAGTATGCTTGTCCACCAAAAGGAAATCTTACAATCAAAAGTAAAAGGTTTATAAGAACTCGGGCACTATCCTTTTAATGACTAGCTTTCATGGATGACTTCTACCCAAGTCCCAACAAGTTGTATACAAGAAAATTTCTTAGAAAACATCTCATGTCAATTCTCATGTAGAGGGATAGATTTTTGGAATTCCACACGAAAACAATATTTTCACATCCAATGTGAGTAGCCCTCTCTCTGGATTAAATTGGGAGGAAAGTTTAGAGGGTGTATGGTCATTTCACTACATTCTCCTTATTTTACTTACCCAATCAGGTTGAGCCAAATCATGAGGCATTTTCAAAAACTCAATCACTGGATGAGAGAAGTAGACAAAGACAAGAGGGATTTGCCTTTTAACACTATTTGTGAAGTTGCATAGCCCTTCTATTGGAGCACATTGGCTGAGTTTTGGATGGAAGGAAGATGATGGGCTGGAGTCTTTAATGACTTCACATGTATGGTTTCCTTACCACTGGTGCAACTCAACTCATATGATACAAACTATAAAATTATAATAGTGGTGTTGGTGATAATAATTATAATAGTAATGATAATAATAATAATAATGATGATGATGGTGGTGACTCAAAATAAATACTTTTGTAAACTTTAGTGCTCTAGAATATGAGAATACAGATGATTAGCCATCACTGTCAAGTTAAAGAATGAATTGGTGCCATCATCATATCCTTTCATAGTTTCATATATAGAGAGTGTTCCAGACAAATGATTGGAACAAAACTATTTGTTCTTGGAGATTGTAGTCAATGAAAAATATTTGCAGAGCTGGTTCTGAATATTAATGGATAGACTTAGAAACTGATAAAAGTTGAAAAGTTGAGGTATCATGAATCATGAATCATGAATCATGAATCATTGAAAGCTTTTAATAAGTTGATGAACATCCCAGGTGGGAATTGGCTCTTCCACGTAAGTAGATCCCATTAAGATCGAGCTTTATCTTTTTATTTTTGATAGAAGATCGAGCTTATCCCATCACCAACAAAAATAAAATAAGCAATAAAAGAAAAGAAAGTGAGAGGAGCGTTAATGGATAGGTTTGGCATTTAGAGCATTGGAATCTTTTGGATTTTCCATTCAAATAAATACAAGGATTGTCATTGTCACTGTTTGTTTCTTTCAATTTTATTTGCATGGTAAGCTTTTTTTTTTTTTTTTTTTTTTTTTTTTTTTTTAGGGTTGGAAAATTTTGCATGGTATTACTGTTGAAGTTGAGTTCTCTCTACACATACTTGTTTGGTGACAAGATCTGTCCCACTTGTTTTCATTTAAAGGATGAACAAGGATATATTATTTATAGAAGTAAAAATGACATGTATTAGTTCATAACCTGAACATATATAGGTGAATGAACTTATTATTGGATTCATAGTTTTAGAAATTGGGTCAGTCAAAATCACTCGGATCAAATCAATATCAGTCAAGACTGATCCGAGTCTAGACTAGTACGATCTAAAGGTTAAAAGGTCTAAATAATCATATTTTTTTTTTAATAAGGGTAAACATGTCTGATTCAATCAGATCCCAAATGATCTTATATTGTGATTAATCCCAAAGTTTTAAACCTACCTTGGATGGGTTTATCTAAATATCATGCGGTTGTAACCCAATTAGTTGTGCTAAATAGGAAAAAATAAGTCATTTGTATTTAAAGTCTTCGCCCAACAATTTTGCGTTTTCCACATTCTAATGAATAGATTTGATTTATCAAAAAATAAAATAAAAAAATCATTTGTATTTTAGAATTTCTTTGCAAACATAAGCATTTTAAGTCCTTTTTAAGGGTGGTCGCATAATCAATCTCTTTCACGAAATTTTTCTTACTCGAAGCAAGTGATTAAAAACCATTTTGAACTTTGTGAGTTTCTAAGTCGCATAGCACCGTCGTAGAAGATCTGCCCTATAGAATTAGGCATTCTACTCACATGGTTGTTATGTTAAATATCTTTCGGAAGTGATTCCAAAATATAAACGTTTGAATTTATTTGAATTAAACTAAATCATTTGAGAATCTTGCATGGATTGTGGATAATTTTTGTAAGTAACAACCTTCTGTGCTATTGTTTTTATTCTATGATTGGAAGAAATTTCAAAGTCAATGACAATTTTATAAAGAGTTTACTAAACATATTTAAAATAATATATTTGAAAAATATTTTCCAATCTTTTTATATCAAATCAATAGTTGAGATTCTCCAACATAGTTGTTTCAATGGGCTAAAGTTTTTTATGGTGTTTATATTCTATACCCGTAAGCACTTATATAATACTTTTTATTTTATTTTTTTATGAGGACAAAATATAAATAACACTTATGTGATACTATTAAGTAGGGCACTTTAACGTAATTAATTCTATCATTTTAAAGGAGTTTTAGTTATTTCTATTTAGGGGTGTATATATTAGTGAATAATATTGCAACTACTTAAAGTGAGACAATTAAATATTTTTTATTTTTTGGTTAAACTCTAATTAATTGAATCACCCAATAGCATCATACGCCACTTGACATATGATCCCTTTAGTATATCAGGGTTCCCAATATATAAAAATACAGCTGTGTAAAGGCCTAGCATCCTCAGTCTCTCACTCTCTCCTCCTCCACCCAGTCTTTCTCATGGGAATTAGGGTTTGGAACCCTTGAGTGTGAGGATTGATTTTGTTATTTTCATTGATCGAGAGAAAATGTTGATTTGCAAAGGGATGTTTGGTCAAGTATCATATTCCTTCGGAGATATTGCACTTGTGGTACTAAAAGATAACCCTAAGCCTCTTTGTGCCCTTATTGTGTTTACCTTACTGTCAACAAGGAACAATTCATGGTTACAAAATTTGATTCGGAATCATCCCACCAACTTAGGGTTCCCTTGTACACCCTGTGAAAACCCAACAGACCCAAGAAGCTCACCCTTTGAAAATCCTTTAGTGACTTCGCTAAAGAAGCTCTTTCGCCTAAATCGGAATGTGTCACTATAAACAAGAGTATGGGTATCAACTAATTGGGCCTAATCAATCTCTACCAATTTTAAAGCTCTACATTATTTTCGTTCATTTAGGTAATCAAGTCTTGTAGGCTGAGGCATGGATCTTGATCCATGATTGGGCATTAAATTGGCCAATTGACTAATCAGGCTATAAAAAGTACTTAAAACAAGATAATCAGATGACTATGAGCAATGGGTTATTGGTCAGTCACAATATTTAATCAGTCTCAATTGGGTACCGTCACAATACTACCTTGTCCTGAAATGCCTAATTATTTATTAGTCAGTGCTTGAACACAACACGTTTAGTGATTAATCAGGTCTCGGGCTTCAATCTTTTGTTTCAGATTGGGCCTACCAATGTGGGCCAATTTTTGACACCCCTAAACTAGAGAACCCAAGGAGAGAGAGAGAGAGAGAGAGGGAGAGAGAGAGAGGCAACCAGTCCTTACAGCAATAGCAAACAGGCTCATGATAGCCTTATTTTTTCTTATCTTACTTAGGTGATACTGAACTAAATTGATTTTCTTTTCGACCGAAGGAGCTGATTTGAAATCTTTTTTTTTTTTTTTTTTTTTGAGGAAAAAAATTAAATGAAAATGATATAAAACATAAGACAAAAAGTGGCATTGAATTTGAACAAAAATAGAACTCCATGAAATGACAAGAGATAAGGTAGAAGCCAGAAGGAACCTAAAAGAAAGGGACTGAGGAAAAGTTCTAAATAGTTCAGATTCCACGTATCCAATCGATTGGATCTGGTCCTATCCGATCCAACCTCGGAACTTAGAACGGCCAGCTGGTTTGAATGGTAAGATGGAGAGAGGGAGTCTTGCCCATTCTCTCTACAAGCACAAGCAAGAACATTTAAATTTAAATCGAATACTTGAACATGATGGAATGACATTTCATAGACTACGTGATTTGATTGATAAGCTACTTGCAGGAATAGTTGATCATCGCAACTTGAGAGATACCACCCACCTTACCCTACTATTGTCTGTATTGCAATTGCTTAAAAAGGAGCTGCAAGGCGTTTTGTTATCCAAAACCTTATCCCAACTCAATGGGATCATTTACAGGGAGACTCCAAGCAAGGACGAGTGTGAAGTTCCATGTAAAAAAATTTAGGGTAATTATCTTGGTGCCAAGATTGGTATAACCAAGCAAGACCCCAAACGAAAAGGAAGAGGAAGAAAAGAGAGAGAGTTAGTTTTTTTTTTTCCCCTCATGTGCATCCTATCTCAAGAGAGTGAAAATCATGCTACACATGTAAAGTAGCTTCTTATAAATAGTGCCTAAAGGAGGAAGAGTCCAACATGCAACATCTCCCTAGAACTTAGTTACATTACTTTTGTCACCTACCTAAGTGACAAACAATTTCCCCCAAAACCTAAACTATATAGGGAAAATTACATGATTACCCACCTTTAGGTTTCCTTTTACAAAAGTATCCACTAAATGTTTTAGTTAACAAAGATACCCAAAATTAAGTTTCTCTTTACAAAATTACCCAGTTTTAGTTTAAGTTAACAAAAATACTCAAAATTGAGTTTGGGTTTTCAATTAAAAAAAAAAATGCCTGATTATATGTGGAAGATGAAGAATCACTATTTTGGGTAATTTTGTAAATTTAAAAGTGATTTTGGATATTTTTCTTAACTGACACTTTGGCTGGATAGTTTTATAAACTCAAACTTAATATTGGGTATTTTCATTAACTTAAACTTTAATTAGATAATTTTGTAAAAGAAAATTCAAAAATAGTAATCATGTAATTTCCCCAACTATATATACACAATAATACTATTTAATTCCAACTACGACTTCTGAATTCCATGTTCCTTTTGCTAATTCCATGAAATTTTATTGGAGACTAAAAATATGCATAAATTTTACTCATAGGAGTGTCAGGGGATCTGCCCATTTCCTTACTGCTGCCGGGTCTAAGTTTGATAGGAATCTTGTGTAGATAAATTTCTTCCCTTCCTCGGTTTCTAGATGTCTAGGAATTTGTTTTCTATTGAAAATGTACAAATGAGTCTCACATTTTTTATTCATAATATGCAATTATTGTGATTAAATGGGTGGTAGAATTCTCATATACGCAATCATTCATTGTTTAGTCCCAGATGACTAAAGAAATTAGGACCAAGTTGACCAGGCAACCTTTAACTGTGGCTGAAAGAAAACTCTCCAACTCATTATAATTTTGAGTCACTTTCATCTTATTTTGAACTAAAATTTTAAGATTTGTGGACTAGATAAATTTCTTTTCCACTTGTGATGTAACCTTGTAATTGAATTCTTAGGTCATCATTAGATCTTTATCTCATCCAAGGTGTGTCTAAGCGCATGAACCACATTAGTTTCCCCACTCAAAATATTTATCTTAAAAAATTGTTCCAAAATTTATGAATGAGACTTGTACGCTTATTTTAATGTATATGTTTTTCTCCGCTGATTGCAAAGTTGTTAAGGGTCGTGTTTTCTATGAGCTAATGTAGCTTATTACTTTCACGCCACAAGGTTGGTAGCCTCAATTTCTATGAGTGATTGTAGTTTAGCCAAAAAACTAACTCTTGTTGTTTATATATTATGCACCCGATTAAATTATTTAATCAAGTGCATAATATAATTTAATCAAATGTATATTATAATTTAATTCATGGGTTGTCCAAATGATTAGGTCGAATTGCGGATTGTGTGGATAGACGCACGGTCTCAGGTTCGATTCCTCATCATTTAGTTAAGTAACCTCAAGGGACTAGGTAAAGACCGTCTCCTCACAATAAAGAGGTTCAACTCTTCTAAAAAAAAAATTGACGAGTGTGAAACAAATAAATCCGGCTCTTCTTAGGATCTCTCTGGTCCCTAGGCTCTATGGAGAGGAATCCTATAAATAGATAAGCGAATATCTGCCTAATCATTCCTGTCAATTAAAGAATAAGACAAAGAGACAATAAATATATCGGAAGGGGTTTCTTGATTTGCATATATGTACTATCGCCTGGCAAGTCAAATGAAACTGGAATTTTGTGGTCGATTTAGGGCTTGGCCTGGTTTTTGGCTACAAAATTGAATGCTAGGGTTTCTTAACTGGTTTACACGCATTTACTATCACTTGGCACTTCTCCCATGGGAGAGTGCTTCAAACCAAGTCTCATTTATGGCATTTGGTTATAAAACTATTAATATCTTTTCTATGCTCCAAAAAGGTTGTGGCCATCTTTGGCCTCAATTTTCGCTCCTCTGTGGATTTTTACACCTCAAAAAGAAAAATTGTGGAAAAGTATTCTTAAATTTCTTACTTAAATCATCAAGTTTTGAAATAAAAAAAATTTACAAGTGATAATAAAATATTGAAAATGTTAAGACCATCAGATGGATACAAAGAATATATGAAAGAGCATATGATTTTGAGTTTCAAATTTGACAAAGGGGGAGGATTTTCCACATCACCAATGAAAGAAGGAATCTACAAACTATACAAATGAGGATTTGGATATGAGAGAGAATTTCAGTCTGAACCACTACCATTTATTAAGTCAGAAACATATAATAGAAAATGAAAAGGGGGAAGGGGGAAGGG
>NC_056559.1:9531018-9532791 GCF_013358625.1 Macadamia integrifolia
TTGGGGAGGGGGGTGGGGTTTGCATGCTTCCTATTCCTTTCAACAAATAACCAAAGCCAAATCGATTATGATTTCTCTGACTGAGATACTCTTCCACATGGTACATCTAAGTGTGTTCTTAAAAAAAAAAAAAATCAACAAAGGTGTGGAGGCAAAAAAATTCATTGCATCTGGATAGGATTCCTCTCCACGTCTCGAGGTCCTTCCAATCGTAGGATCACCCATGGACACTATGATATCTCGTCGTCTCAATCATTCCTTATTTGGGGGTTTTAAAAATCTGGCCTTTCCCGTTCACAGGGTTGCTGCCAAAGTCATTTCCCTTTCATATGGGTTGGACAAAAGAGAAAAGCCCATTTGCCTTCACTGCTAAATACTTCCTTTGTTAAACAAGTCACCAAGTTGACAAGTTGATCTTATAGAAGAGTCAATCAAGGCGGCAAGCTGAAAGAGCTTTTTTTTATTCTCTCTCGAAGATAAGGTTGGTCCAGTACTCTAGTTCCACACGTTTTGTCCATTCACGGAAGAACTAACATACATTCTTCAACTGGACACATTGATGTTACAAGTTTATGTTTTTAACGAATCTTTTTTTCTTTTTAAAATGAAAATAAATAAATAAATGAAAAACAATGTCATAAAATGTTCTAACATACATTCTTCAACTGGACACATTGATGTTACAAGTTTATGTTTTTAACGATTTTTTTTTCTTTTAAAAATGAAAATAAATAAATAAATGAAAAACAATGTCATAAAATGTTGATATATATATATATATGCGGTCAGCTTCTCTGGAACTAGCAGTTCAATCAATGAAAGAACTGAGATGGGAGGAGCATAAAGAACTTTTTCAAGAGAGAAGGAGAGACACAAATCTAGGTACACCGACGGTATACCCAACCTTTTTCCAATGTTGTTATCTCTTTTTTTGTGTAAAGTGTTGTTATCTCCACATAATGAAGAATAGTAGGACAAATTCTAAGGGCACTAATGTCACATGAAATGTACACAATCCAAGTAAATTCAGTAATAGAGGTTAAGGGTGTCAATCAGTTGGGCCTTCTCAGTTTCGGTCAAGTCTAATCAATCCTTGCCAATTTAAAGTATCTTATCGTTTTTATTTTTCATTTAGGTAATTGAACCTTGTAGACTAAGTCATGGACACACTTTCTTCGATCAATTAGTTATTGGTCCATAGTCAAGCTCAAGTAATTGGGCTACTCGGATTGTAATTCGGCTTTAAACAGGATTAATTAAGCCATAAACAGTCCTTAAATGAACTATAATTATGTTTAAACAGGCTATAAATGATCAATTATTGATTGGTCTCAATTGGACAAGCATCAAGCCACTACCTTGAACCAGGTATGCTATTATTAGTCAGTTGGTATTTTAACACATGTTTAGTAACCAGTTTTGACCAGTCTTGAGCTTCAACCGGGTGGTTCATTCGGGCTTATCAATGTGGGCCAACTTTTGAAACCCTAGAATACAAAACTCTTCTATATCAGTGATTTTTTTCTTTTCTTTTCTTTTCTAACAAAACATGTTATTGCCATGCTGACAACCATAAAATAGAATTTCTCGCACCAAGCCAATGGAAGCATAGGAAGTGACCTTGCATGAAATAGTAATATTGAACCGAGATATTAAGGAGAGAGAATGTCAAAGAATGAATGAAGCTGACGCCTGATGTTGCATCAGGGTCATCATTTTCTTTTCTTTAATGAATAAAAAATGACTCAAAAAAAAAAAAAAAAAAAAAAAAAA
>NC_056559.1:9532811-9533735 GCF_013358625.1 Macadamia integrifolia
GGAATTTTTATTATTCTCAAAAAATATTTCATTTTGAGCAAGAAGAACCATATACTATCTTCTTCCACAACAACAGCAAATTTGGCAGAGAGCATACCCAGACATGGGGAATACAAATATATAGTATATATACAAAAGTATTGTGGAAATAATGTGAGCCGCTTTGCTTCCTTTGATCTTATCTAATCCAACTATTAATCCTATGAAAATTACATTAATCAATAAATTAAATATGAACTTGAAGATTCTTGAATCCACACAACCACGTCTCTCATTACCAATATAAGTTCCAACCCTCCTAGCAGGAACGTTTTCTCTGTAACATTCACAAGCACTCTTGATTTTTCCACACTTATAGCAGAAGAGCACCCCACATCTGCACAAGAAGGAAAAAACATAATATCAAGGGATCAACCAATAAAAGCAAAGGGGAATGGCAATCAAAACTTTAAGGGTGTACCCAATGCATGATGAGGCTTTCACTACTATAGGATCAGGGGAAGGTCATAGTATAAACAGCCTTATCCCCGCTTTGCAAAGAGATTACTTCCTAACTCGAACTCGTGACCATTTGGTCATAATGAAACAACCTTACCATTGCACCAAGCTTCACTCTCTCTCTCTCTCTCTCTCTCTCTCTCTCTCTTTCTCTCTTAAAGGATGGCCACAATCCCATGATGGGGTTGGACTAAATTTTATCATATTTAATGCTTACTTCTATCACAAAGCAAATTGGATTAAGCTGAAATTTTGGGAATACAAAGACCCTAGGGTCCATTACTCACATGCCAAGTTCCAATTTTTTTTTTTTTTTTTTTTTTTTTTTTTATTGTTGATCTATATGTAATATGTAATTGATATTCAGGTTTATCTCTTTTAGTTGACAAAAATCTCTTTCATCTTTGAACCAGCTTATGTTAATTG
>NC_056559.1:9533755-9560492 GCF_013358625.1 Macadamia integrifolia
TAATCTATTAAGATCATCTCCTAAGCATCCAATGGTCATATTTACCATAGGACCTTTCCTGTGGTGAATTAAGTATACCAACTATGAACCCCCTTGCTTAGTTTGCCAGCGAAACAAACTTTTGCCCAAAATTAAAATGAGATTTATAAATAATTGTTTTTATTTTATAATTAAAATAAAGAATTTTATCTATATGGCACCTCTATATTGATTTAGAAAATGTATCCTTCTTCAAGTTGCTAAATATTATTCTAAAAAATTTCTTTAAATCAGAATTAAAAAAGAATTTTCAAAATTATTTCAAAGTGACTTGCTATTGCTTATTAAAAAAAAAAGTTGACAAAATATTATGTCATTTTCATTCTCTAACAAACTTTTTGAGTGCAAATGTGAAATGTCCAAACAAACGAAAACAAAGTCTAATCGAATTTGACTTAAACAATCAATTTATATCCTACTTGATATATTTTTGAAAAAAAATGTTGAAAATGTTAAACCTACTAGCCATGTTTGGTCAACCATCCAATCATAATCCCTTCACCAGAAAGAGAGATTTCAATTGTCACTCAATGGAAGGGTAAATTAGGTTCAACAACTTTTACCAAAAATAAAATTAGGTTCAACAAGGAATGATAGCTCCTTTTCTCCAAACCATTTAAATATTCTAACCAACCATTGTTTTATTTCTTTTAAGGGGGGTTTTGTTGTCGCAAAGTAAAGTGATAAAGGCGGTGAGGGGTTAATTTAGAACGGGAGTCTCAAATAGAATAAGATTCCTTTATATAGAACCCAAGGGCCAAAGAGTGATTTTATGACTAAAGTGATAGAATGCATCTCATGATCCTCCCAGCTATGGAATTTCACTCCATAATCTATAGGCTCTAAACGAGTTGGATCGGTCTCAAACTCACTCTGTTGCATGATGTGCCAACCAATTGTGCTAAACAGCCGACCACGACATTGACGGCCATTGTTGAACATTAGACTCTCCTTTTTAAGGTTTTAGAATTCAAATCAAAAGGGTTTGGTTAGGGTTTTATTCCGGTGCCGACTGCTGATTTGACACACCAAAGTTGGGATTTTTCCAGCTTCAGCTGCCGACCTGAGCCACCAACCCTATTTCCATTATTGTTGTTGTTGTTAATTCTCCTAAAAGGTGAAAAGATAAGGAAAAGGAAGACGATGATGAAGTAAACCAACCTGCAAGTTATGTTGGGGCAACCCTCAATTTTCTCCACACGGAAATTGCAGCCAGGACATTTCATCCACTTGTTCCTTTCAACAAGCTCGCCGAATAGAATATCATTTTCATCTCTCAACTGCTCTGTCTCACTGCACACAAAACCCACATGCCAAGGGATCTTACACTTGAAACAGAACAGTTTCTTGCAATTTGGGCACTCTGTTCTTGTATAAATATCACCTTCACACTCACTCAGGACTAACGTCGAACACTCGGGGAAAGGGCAATACATACTTTGATCAAACCTTTGAACAGAAAACTCACACAGCACATCACACCATCTTACGAACAAATCTGCAGGGAGGATCGAGCGGCAGGAAAGGGGATCCAAGAGGTTGTCACAATTTGAAGCTGGACATGACACTTCTGCTCTGTTATTGTCTTCCATCTTGGCTTCTATGTACTTAACGATACAATCTAAGCAGAATGGATGGGAACACTTGTTTCCGTTGTTGAATTTGTTGTTTTCTCTCATGGGTTCTATACAAATCTCACAAGTAAGGCTTGGAAGACCCTCTTCTTCTTCTTCTTCCATTGAATGGTAGAAAGAACTAGTGGCGGAAATTGGAAGAACCTCTTCTTCCTCTTCCATAGAGTCGTATACAGAACCTGTGGCAGACATATAGGGCTTCTTGCAATTTAGCTGATGGGGAGGAGAGCCTCTGAGAATGGAGTCCCTTATAGACCTTTTATAAATACTATATATTTATAGTTTTTATTCTATGAATTTTTTTTTTTTTTTTTTATTCAATGATAAACATTGACCCGGTACCCAGATTTGAGGGTTGTATGGTTTTGATGAAATTTTTCATTACAATCCTTGTAAAGTTTCATGAAGATTCTTTGTAATTCAAGAGTCAAAATTCTGCCTTCTTCTTTTGGGATGCCATATAATTGGTGAAGATTTGAGAGATTTATCTTATTTTAAAAGAGCTGTAATTTGTTTCTATGAATTTTTTTTTTTTTTTTATTCAATGATAAACATTGACCCGGTACCCAGATTTGAGGGTTGTATGGTTTTGATGAAATTTTAATTAAAATCCTTGTAAAGTTTCATGAAGATTCTTTGTAATTCAAGAGTCAAAATTCTGCCTTCTTCTTTTGGGGTGCCATATAATTGGTGAAGATTGAGAGATTTATCTTATTTTAAAAGAGCTGTAATTTGATTCAAAATTTAAAAGAAATTGCATGGAAGTCCTGCTTCCGAATCGGCTAAGAATCGGTCAAGACAGATACCAATCTGATATCGACCAAATCAATCAAGATTCGATAGAAATACCTTTACCTTCAATTAAAAAAAAAATTGTTTTTAAGCTATTTGATCCTTTGTTCATATCAATCCTAACTGATTTGATCCGATTCCTCAAACCATGGTAGCGACACGGGAAAATAGAATCATTATAGACCAAATTTCAGAGTGAAAAGTAAATGACAATAGAGGAAACTTACTTCGATTTTTTTGTCCCCAACCATGGTTTGAAGTATTGATATTCTGTCAGTCGTTTTGTATTGATATCAACTGAAACTAATATCGGTACCTAATTGATCCAAATTGATTGCCCATATTATTTCAGGGATAAAAAAAAAAAAAAAGGCAAAAATAATCGCTACGTATCAATCTAATATGATCCAAATTAATATTAAATTGATATTAGTAAATAAAAATACCAATATCAATACCAACACTGATGCCTAAATCCATGATTCCTCCAGAGATTACTTTCCAGCTCTGGTGATGTGTTCTTTACCCCAGTGTCCTTTGGCTTTAATTCCTTTGAGATAAGATCCGTTGCTCGTACGAGTTAGCATCCAACACATGTCTTTCTTTTTGTCATTACAAGGATAAAAAAAGGGGTATATTTGGAAACATAAAGGATAGATGTTAGATGATAATTTGTACAACCAAGTGATCGTACGGCTATAGATTTGAGTTCCCCACATATCTATTGTGTGTTTTAATACAAAATTTGGGGTGGTTTGGACAGTTATCGATCTCTAAATATAGTAATATTAGAGTCTTTGACCATAAGATTAGCAATTGTTCATGCTTCTTCTCAAAAAACATTCTAATTTCTTCAGTGTCACTTCAATACATCCACTGCAAAATCCTTGCCTTCAACAACCTTTTGAACAGTCCTAGAGCCTCTGCCTCACCAATTTTTCTAGTCAAACAATAATTCATCTCACATATGATTCATTTTTTATTTAAAACGAAACAGATTGTGTATAAATTCACGTAAGCAGATATATTTTTTATGATATCTTTGACAATATGATAATGAAAGTGATTGTATTGAGAGTTGAAACCTCAAGAAGATTCCAATGATCTTCTATTAATTGGGAGATTTTCTATCACTCCTTATGAAAATAAACTCCTACATCTATTGACCAAGAAAAACTCCTACTTCTACTTCTCCCTCGTAATTTAAAATATTCAAATTATTCCTTCGGTTCTCATTTTTTTTATTAAATTCCTAACTAACAATGTCATTTCTTTGCCCAAAAAAACCAACAATGTCATTTACTTTTGAATCCAGATTTTGAAGTTCCAACCGATCAAAATAAGAACCGTGTTACCAAGGGAAGTTGAAAATATTATGTAATGTTTGGAATTGTAGTGAAATAGGTTTGGATGGTTTCGGGAAATAATGGAGTAGAAGAATTGATAAAACATCATTACCATTAGCATCTATATCAGTAATTATTGGATTTGGGGCTTCGTGATGTTTTAAGTGATTGATTCCACTTATCTGCTCTTCATTCTCAATATGATGAGGTTAGAAATCTTCTTCAGCAATATATGAATAAGTTTTATAAATCCTTCCACTTTGCAAGTGAAGTTAATTTGTTTATATTGGTTATGTTGTGTTGGCTCTTTCTCATTTTACCTCTCTTCGGCACTGTTTGACAATGTTCTTAAAAATGTGTTTCTGTGTTTTCATGTTCTAAGAAATAGAGAAACGGGGTAAAAAGCGTTTGATAATCTTGTTTCGTTCCACCCGTTTTAAAAACATAAATAAGAATTTATGAAATTTTATGTTATAAGAAACGATTGTGACGAATTCGTGGTTTCTAGAAACAAGTGAAGGCAACAAACTGTGGATTTGTGTCCGATAAAAAAGCCCAAAAGTGAGAAGTGTGGCTCTTCTCATGTTCAAAAGTAATGGAATTTTTGAAGTTCAAAAGTGAGGAGCATATTATCAAACAACAATGTGTGCACAAATCGATCCAAGAAACAAGTTTATCAAACACCCAAAAATCCATTTCTATTCCCAGAAACGTAGTTAAACGGTGCCGAATCTCCCCTAATAGTTACAGTATCAAAAGTCAAACTTGTTAACAAACAATAAAATAAAATTCCCTGATTTTATTAATATTTGTTGATAAAATCACAAAATTAATATAAATTTAATGACTAATGTTAGGGCAAAGATTTATATATGGATGCTTTGGAATGACCACCATAATTGTAATTGTAGTACAAAATGAAAAAGTCTTCCAAAGCAACCGTAAACCTTTGCCCTGAATTAATAAATTCATCTTCATTTTGTGATTTTATCAACAAATATTAATAAATGACTCAGATGATTTTTTGTCACATAAAACTTAAGATGAGCTTATTTATATTCTTTCACAAGAGAGCAGTATGATTTCAAAATTAGTTGACCTTGAAACTTAAGCCCTTCCACCCAAACGCTATGGAGTTTTAAAATTTACACATTGAAGGTGGCAGCCAAATGCTTCCTATGATTACAAAACTAAGATTTGAGATTTTTCACCATTAAAAGAAGAGATAGATTTTTCTTTTTCTTTTTGAACAATAACAGTGTAGATTTACTGTGCACTGTGTTGTTCTTTTTAACGGTGTAGATTTATTTATTTATTTAAGAGGTAGGAATACAGGAAATGACTTCATTTGAAGCAAGAATTAGAGAATACCCAGGAAATGAGGTCCACATCACCATCTTCTTTAGGAACACCACCTCTAAGAGAGAATCAACTAACAAGTTGTCCAGCTGTATATTTCCATTATGTCAATTTCGCTTAAATTTGATACTTCAATTTTTTTTTTTTTATTTATTGTTGATCTATCTGTAATATGTAATTGATATTCAGGTTTATCTCTTTTAATTGACAAAAATCTCTTTCATCTTTGAACCAGCTTATGCTAATTGGTTGACTCCGCAAGGAACAAGCTTATTGAGTTATTGTTGTCTCTTGGAGTCTATCACTTCCTTTTTGTTCCAACCCCGTTGGACTCCATTTGAGGCCGTTGGACTCCATTTGAGGCAGGATTAGAGAACTGGAAAAAAAAGCCAGAAAATGAGGCCTACAGCACCGTCTCCTCTAAAACTCCATTTCTAAGAGTGGTCATATTGCAAGGCCTTTGCAAACCTTTGCCCTACATTGTTATTGGATTCATCTTCATTTTGTAATATAGAATTTAAGATGACCTCTTGATAGTTTTTGTAACATGACAGGGCATTGTCGAAATGGAATTTCTCATGCCAAGTCAATGGGAGTATAGGAAAAGATGTTGCATGATTCATATATAATTATATTGAACCCATATGTTAAGAAGGAGAGAGAATGACGGATTATACATGACATTGGCACGAGCAGTGTAGCCATCATTTTCCCTTTTTTTTTTTTTTTTTTATGAATGAAAAATGACTCAAAATAACAGAAAGGAGAAAACTTTTTATTATGAACCAAAAAATTCATATACCATCCTCTCCTCCCACAACAACAACAAATATGGTAGATAATACACCCAGTCGCGAGGAATACAAGTATATATATAGTACACATATAGAAGTATTGTTTCGAAATAATGTGAGCTGCTTTGCTTACTTTGATCTTATCTAATCTAATTACTAATCCTCTGAAAACCGCAATAGGGTATATATGAAAGCAAAGATCCATGAAGTCATATAACCTCTCTCAGTACCAAGTTACCAACCCTCCTAGGCACGTTTCCTCTGTTACACTCACAAGCACTCCTGAATTTTCCACACATAGCAAAAGAGGACCCCACATCTACACGAGTGGACACAGGAAAAAGAAATACTAAGGTTGTGTTTGGTAGCCAAGAAAAGAAAAGAGAAGAAAAGAAAAAAATACATTTTTTGTTCCTTGGGTTAAGAATTTTTCTTTGCACTTGGTATGTCTTCACCCAAAAGAAGATTATTCTTTTCAAATTAAAAATTCCTATTGGGAATTGTGAAATTTTCTTTTGTTCCCCAAAAAATTTTCTTGCCAAAAATACAAGAAAACATGAGAAAATATGAAAATATAATAAGACAAAAATGAATGATTACACAATGATTTCCTTTGAGTCTATCTCTCTCTTAAAATTCAAAATTTTTTTAATTTCTTTCTTTTCTTTTCTTCTCTTCTCTTGGTAACCAAACATATATACTCTTTTTATTTTCTCACCATTTCTTCTATTTTCTTCTCTTTTCTAGATTCTTTTTTCTTTTCTTTTCTTTTCTTTTCTTGGCTACCAAACATAGCCTAAAAGAGAAGGTCATCTTATTCACCCCTTATGACCACTAAGTCTTATCATGTTGGTGCTTATTTCTATCACAAAGTTGATGGATTGAGCTGAAATTTTGAGGACATATAAATCTCAAGATCCTTTATTTGCATGTCAAGTTTCAGCTTAAAAAGAATTGATAATATAATGAAATAAATTATTAAAAAACAATTTTTAATTTGACAAGGGTACATTAGAATGCATAGACATACATGGGACGGTATGAGGATATAAAGGTGAAATAGACCATCTTTTAAGTATTCAATAATCATATTTACAAAGCCCCTTGATTGGTTTGCCAATGAAAGAAACTTTTGCCTAAAAATGAAATAATAAATAATTGTTTTTATTTGATGAAATTAAAATATGGGATTGCCTCATTGACACCTCTACGCAAGGTTTTAAAAGTTGGGATTGGTCTAGGCTCACACCAATTCGATCGGCATGGATCAGACTTTATCAGACAAATTTACCCTGCTTTTTGATTAAAGAAAAAAATCTTCTTTATTATGTTTTTACAGTTAGGCATTAACCATGTATCGGGATCGGATTGAACAGGATTAGGAATAGATCAAGGTAATACCAATCTGATCCAACCGATATCAACCGAGCCACTTTTTCCTTTCAACAAGTTATGAAAGAAGAAGATGAAGCAAACCAACCTGCAAGTTATGTTTGGGCAACCTTCAATTTTCTCCACACGGAATTTGCAGCCTGGACATCTCATCCACTTGTTCCTTTCAAGAAGCTCCCCGAATGGAATATCATTTTCATCTCTCAACTGCTCTATCTCATTACACCCAAAACCCACATGCCAAGGGATCTTACACTTAAAACAGAACAGTTTCTTGCAATTTGAGCACTCTGTTCTTGTATTAATGTCTCCCTCACACTCACTCAGGACTAACGTCGAACACTCGGGGAAAGGACAGTACACATTCTGATCAAACCTTTGAATAATAAACTCACACAGCACATCACACCATCTCTCAAACAATTCTGCAAGGAGGATCGAGCAGCATGAGAGGGGATCCAAGCGGTTGTTACTATTTGAAGCTGGGCATGACACCTCTGCTCTGTTGTTGTCTTCCATCTTGGCTTCTATGTATTTAGAGATACAATCTAAGCAAAATAGATGGGAACAACTGTTTCCGTTGTTGAATTTGTTGTTTTCTCTCATGGATTCTATACAAATCTCACAAGTAACACTTGGAAGAACCACTTCTTCTTCTTCTTCCATTGAATCGTAAGTATAACTAGTTGCAGAGATTTGAATAATTTCTTCTTCCATAGACACAACTTGTGGCAGACATGGGGTTTCTTGCAGTTTGGAAGTTCCCTATATAGACCTTTATAAATACTATATAATATTAGTCATTATTCTATGGTTTTTATTTTTAATGAGTGATAAACATTGACACGGAGCTATACATATCAAGTTTCTTGACCTTTGGAAGATTTTTTCTTTTTTTTAATGAAAAAAATAGTGCTCCATGGTAGTCATCATAGCTCTAGAACAAGCCCTAGTACGGCAAGCAGCGCTTCTGTGATTTGCCTTGCATCAATACTGGTATTTATAGTTAGACTTGAATCTGAGCTCAATAAGGCACCAATTAACCAGACGTGACCACAGATTAATTTCATGTAGAAACGTCTCTGCAATGCAATTTGGCAAGGGATGATTGACCATTGCAAACTACTCTTATTATACTTAAAACTTATCAATGGGTTACATTAAAGAAAATATTTCTTCTTTTGTATCACTAAGGAGGGTTTACACCCCACCACCCCCCCCCCCAAGAAAAATAAAATAAAATGATGTGTTCCCTACTGGGATACACAAGGGGCGGAATGATTATACCACCTATCCTGTTGGATACTCTTGCATGTCACTTCATTGTAAGGATATGAATTTGAAACCGAAATCGTTTATCAAAATCGAATCGAGCTATTTTTATCAAACTCGTAAAATTATTTAGTAAATGGTTTGGTTCTGGTTTCAAATTTAAGACCGATTAGTTAATTGGGTCAGGTCGGGTCAATTTTAACTGTTTAACCAGTTGGTTTTAAACCAAATTGACCTATGAAAATCGAAGTGTTTAAACCATCAAAATCGATCCGTTAACCCGTATAATGATTAAATATTTGATTATTTTAACAAAACATAATTGTTTAACTTATGGAAGAATTAAGGACCATAGAGGCTGTCCAACAGTCTATTGAATAATTTATTCATATTTTATAGTTATGTAGTTAAATCATTGCTTGTTCAATGCCTCATTTAATTTGATACAAGATTGAAGCATTTATCAACAAAAGCAAATTATAGTAATCATGCAAATAAACTAGCAAACCGATTACTAACCGTTTAGAAACTATATGGAATAAATCGCATTTAAAACCGCGAAACTGACACCGTTTAAAAACCATATAACCCAAACCGTTTACTAAACTGTTGCGGTTTTCAGAAAGTGCAACCGTTTAATAAATTGTGCGATTTTAACTTCAGCCAAATAAATATAAATCAAATCGAACCACACCGTATACACCGAAACCAAACTTATTAACACCCTTACCTCATTGGCCCCAGTATTGATGTAAGAGTCATGCCACCAATCTACAAATTCTTTTCCATACTTTCCAACTTTACCCCATTGACCACCTCCTCCTTGTCCATTCAGTCCAAGAAGAAGTTGGTGTGAATCAAAATCGAACGGAAAATACTTAAATCGAATCTATTCGATTCTTATTTGTTTGTCACACGGTTATCTCTTAGGTTCCGATTCTGATACTAGATTGATACAGTGATATATAGTTGTATTATTAAGTGATATATTAGCGTAAATGTTCTAATATATCAGTATCTCCATTCGATTGAAACCAATGGTTCATTGTTGGAACCAAAATCGACCTGAACCGAATTGAGATACCATATTTCAGAACCGAATTGATTCAGTTCAATTGGGCTTATTTAGTCCAATTTTAGTTTCGTTTCTGTTTCAATTTGACACCATTCTCCAATGGAACCGGGCCTCTGTTTCTCTTCCCGCAGGTCATAGCGGAAAAAATTTGTGGCTGCAACCCCTACTGGAAGCCAAAGAAATAGAATAATTCACTGTTTGTGAATTTCACCTTTGAAAGATAGAAACTGATTTTTCTATCTTTTGAACAATGATAGTGTAGATCTCCTCTAGAAACACCACTTCTAGGGGAGAATCAACTACAAAGGTGTACAGATGAATGATTCCATAGATCAATTTGGCTATACTTAATATTTCTATTTTTCTTGTTGGGCAAAAGATTTGCACACTGTCAGCCAAAAATGAAATTGCATCCCCCCTATCGTCAGATTTGAAAGGCGGTTCCTTCATTCGTCCGAAACTGCACTTGGCATTGGAGGGAACCCTCTCCCTTTTTGTTGCATTCAGGTTTATCTCTTTTAGTTGACAATTATCCCTTTGATCTTTGAATCAGCTTATGGTAATTTTTAAGTATCCAACTCCCACATGTTATTTTGTGTTGAGGATCCTTTTTTAGATAGTTTTATTCTCAGCAAGTTTACTTTTACATTCTCTTTTAGGTTTCTTTTGAGGTTATCAAGGTAAGTAGTTTAGAGAATGTCTATGCCTTATAATCCATGGACATTATTTGGAGTATACATACATACTAGGGGCCCGTTTGATAACGTTTTAAGAAACGCGTTTTTGCCTTTTCTGTGTCTAGAAACGGAATAAAAAGTGTTTGATAAAACTATTTCGTTTCACTTGTTTTCAGAAATTAAAATTGAAATTTTTACCTATTTATGGTTCAATAAACGACCTAGGCGAAACAAGTAGAATTTTTGGAAATGACTTGTGGTCATTCTTTCGCTGATTACTATCGACTTCCAGAAACATGACTTATCAAACACCTTCAATTCCGTTTCTATTTCTAGAAACGAAAATTTATGTTTCTGCCATTTCTTGAAATAGAAACGACAGAAACGTTATCAAACGGGCAGGTCATTACTGATTAGTTTGTCTACATCATATCATTATTGTCTTCTTTTGATAATCATCTTCTTTTCTTGTGCTTGATAATCATTACTTCTACTTATATTTGAGGAGAAGCTTCAAATTTTTCTTTTAAAATGCTAATTATATCTATTTTCGATGCATGTTGTCTGCGAAAATTCAGTTGTTTCTCTCAGTTTATCTTTTAGTATCTTTGTGTTTGCAACAATATTGGGTTATCCAGGGGAATTAATAGTGTGCTTTTGCGTAAATAGTGTCATTTTTTTCCACTTCATCATAGTGCCATACACACTCCTCTTATTCCACTGTTTAACACATGAACACAGCCTTTAGGAATGAGACTTCAGTGATGGTGATCTCTGGGGCAGTTCTGTTATTTTATTTTCTTTTTTCCACTTTTTTTCTTTTAACCTTCATCCCATTTTCCCTACCCAAAGGTTATCTTTCATTGACCATTTGTTGGGGAAAAATAATTGCTAATCTGATGACTAGTTCAATTAGAAATTAGGCTTGTACAGCAAACTCACAAGCAAACATTATGGAAAAGGTAATATTACACCATCCAATCTTTAGTGTTCAGAACTGTTCAGAAGGCTGATATTTTAAAGATGATCCCACAGTTCATGGCTTTTGGCTCCAAATTATGGTAAAAGCATGTTCACAATTTTCTTGAAGCAGTATTTGTGGTTCTAGAACTATTTTGTAATTGTGAACCATTCCCCCCTCTCTCTCTCTCTCTCTCTCTCTCTCTCTCTCTCTCTCATATGAAAGGATATATTTTCTCTATTCCTTAACTATTGCACAATTTTGTGGATGCCAATCAAATTGAAAGATCTAATAAGACCTACTTAATTTCCGAAGTATTAAATTTCTAAAAGAGATAATAAATAAAATCCCAGATTTCTTAAATCGTAAGTAGTCAAAACTCATTGTAGTTTGTTTAATATCCCCTGTTACCCTTTTTGTCGAGCAACTCCTCATGAATATTATTTAGATTTTACAATTACAACCATGCCCCATAGTTAATGTCAAGGCTACCCAAGGAGGCGGAGGGGCGCCTAGGCAACAAGTGCCCTAATTTGTTTTCCTCCTATGTCATATATCTAGTATAGAGTCATATAAACTTGGATGTCCTGAGTTCGACTCCCACTAGGCACACCTTAGGCCACACATATGAGGGTGTTTAATGCTCTTCACTACTTTCAGCGAAAGTTGAATGGTTCTCATTCAACCCCCGTATGACTCTGTCTGTGTGGTTGTGAAGTCAGTATGGACCAGTGGGATTAGTCAGGCCAAAGGCCTGGATACCTGTCGTTAACGAAAAAAATAGTATAGAATGATAGACACATCATAAGTAAATTAACAGCCAATTGAAGAAGCCAGAAGTAACGCATACATAGAGAGTTCCAAAACATTGAAAATTTTAAAATTTAAAGCTCTAACATATGTCATATTCCTTACTTAGTCACTAAGATCCAATCATGTTGTCATCCCTTGCTATTAAGACCCCAATGAAAGTTATTGGAAACAACTGAATGTTAAGGTCTTCGACTCTCGTACTAAGTTTTTGTTTTGAGGAGCAAAGGACGCTCAGGGAAGCAAGACTAACGAAGAACTGTTGTCTTGAGCGTAGTAGTAGTTCAAGTCGTAGGAGTTTTTTTTTTTTTTCTTGACTGACTATGTGTATTCAGGCCTTCGGCTTGACTAGTCCCATGGCCCATATTGACCCAAAAACCACATGGATCGGATCATACAGGGTTTAATTAGAACCATTCAATTTTCAGTGAAAGCTAATGAAGAGCACTAAACACCTCGGTTGAACTCAGAACCACACACTTTCTGAGGTGCCAACTCGACTACCCTTTTGGGATTGAGGTAATTTGGGGAGTTCATATTCCTTATCATGCAAAAAGAATGGAGCCACCTTGAGAGTTTTGAGTGTGAGTCAATATCTCAGTCAGGATTCTGATGGAATCTAGATTTCAGGAGAGGGCTGGGAGACGTGACATAGAGGATTGTGTCTACTCATCACAATTGCTCCATGTATTTATTTTAGAAACAAGATATGGATGTCTGGACTCTACTGTTCTCCTCTTCTGCAACCTTTTTTGACTGCCAGCATCAAAACTGTGTTGCTTCCAGCTACCAAAAAATATTTGGAAATTGCTTGTCACGCAAAATATAGATCTCTGATCCAGCAGTAGATAATCCCTGTTAGTCTTTAGTGGATCATTGGATTCAGCAATCATTAGGTTGAGTATTGGTCCAGGATATCTGTTAGGTGGCTCAAGTTGTTTCCCCACCCTGTTAGGCAGTTCTGCAAGACAAATATAAGTGCAATCCATGATGCTAAAACCTTTAAAATGTGCATATTCATGGTGGACTTGTCAAACCTAATAGCTTATGAAGCCTCTCTCTCTCTCTGACTAGTCCCGTGGGCTCATACTGAACCCACTATTGCGTGAACATGGTCATACCAGGGTTGAATTAGAATCATTCAACTTTCATTGAAAGCAGTGTAAAATACTAAACATTCCCATGTGAGTGGCCCTAAGGAGGTAAGAGGAGTCAAACTTAGAACCACATGCTTCCTGAGGTGAAGGTCCCTTGCCAACTCGGCTACCCCCTTGGGGTTTTTGCTCTTCTCCCGTTTGCTAATTTCCTTTTATTCATTGTACTATTGAACTGAATTATAGTATCTTTGAATAGTGGCAAAGTGAGAGTATGATAGTGCCTCAAATTAGAAAGAACATATTTCAATGAAACCATCCATAATCAATACAGAAAAATGACAAATTTTCCTTCACTAGTGGTTAAATTATGGATTGATCCAGATGTGACCACCATCACTTCCCATCTCTCTTCCTCCCTCCCCCCCCCCCCCTTCCTTCTCTATTGTAAGTGGTTGCGATGGGTCACAGTGAATAAGGTGAATAGGAAAACTTAGTCCAAGAGAAAAAAAGAAGAAAATAAACCAAAGGTCATCATACTTTAAAAGGAGGAAGAAATTACATTCTTCTCCCCTGGACTGTAGCCTAATACCAAGTTCTCATCACGTACTTTCATAAATATCAATCTTCTCCCATCTAGTTTAAAGATCCTTTCAATTATAAGATATAAATGAGAGATTATAGTTAAATTACTTATCAAATTTGGTGGTGTGATATCTCAATTAGATGGATACCAACGTGATGGTCCTCCCCCTCCCCCAAATGTCATTGTTTTTGAAACGGTCTCAAATATTTTTTGCCTTTTCTGGAAGGTCAACATTCTAGATTACATATTATTTCTTACTTAAAAAAGAAAACAAGTAACATATACTCTTGGCCAAGACAGATTGATCGGAAAATTGAACGAAGCATAAGTTTGTGATAAGGCTGAGCTCTATCCAAAACTACAGGTGATGCAATAGATGATATCATCCACTTTGAATTCTTCCAGATTGCATGACTTTGGAGATAGTGTTCTTTGCATTTTGAACCTTGTTTAGATACAATTAAAGTATTCCAGTCAATTTACATGCGATTCAATTAAATAAAAAATTGATAGATGAGAAATCGAATATGAGATCATATGTTTATTTACATAATGTCCAATCCTCCTTGACTATATGAGCCACCCATGGATGGATATCATTATGATAATATGAATAATATAAATAAATAAGAGAGAGGGAGAAAAGGGTTTGATGTACGTCCAGGGAGGTAGACTTAGCTCCTCGTACCCAAAGCCACCCACTTTCTTTATCCTCTATCCCCTGACCCCAGAGCCCAATGTCAATCCGGGCCACCACTCTGGTGGGTCCACCTTTGAGCATCAAAAAAATTGAGACGAGCGTGCATTGTTGCAATCGTACATTACTTTGACTACATGGATCATATTCCCATTGCTAGCTATTTGGGCAATAGAGATTCTTTTTCTCAATAAAAAAAAAAAGGAGAAGAAGAAGAAGATAATAACAAACATTGATGAGACTTGAAGGACTACCTACACGGCCAATGATCATGTGTTGTTTGAGGAATTGGACCCGATAGAATCGATGGATGTGTATAGGCTTTGATTTACCTTGATTCTTGAATGATATATTACATTGGTGGATCGATACGGATAAAAGATAAAATGGTAAAAAATATAATTTTAAAAGTAAAATCAAAAGTATTTTTGTCTGATATAGGGTGATCTTGATCAGTATCAAATTGGTATTGATCTTGATTGATCTCATTCTTGATGCCGAATTCTCAAACCTTAATTAGGAAGGTTTCAAGAATTTGGGAATGGATTTCACTGATCTAGAATGGAATTCGTTGAGACTAACTCGATTTTGACCAACCTATATACGAAATATAGGTTTTTGCATGTTTAGTTCGATTCCAGCTAAGTGAGTTTTTGGATGAAAAAATGCCTTTGAAAACACAGTAAAGTGTTAGCCTAAGTCCTAAGAAGAGATCGCTTGTTTGACTCTAATCCATCAATTGGATTAGAGGAACAAATTCAAGACTTGTTAAATCTTCCAAGCATGGTCTTTCAGCCGTCGGACGCCTCCCTCGACCCCAGTTACAGGAGAAAATCTGGATCCTTTAGAGGAGGGATGCGAAGAGTGTGAAGGGAAAAGGAATGAAAGGCATCTTAGTCAATTAAATTTAATAGGTGTATAAGCCATATGTCATATATGATCTTCTTTTCCTTTATTTTGAATGTGATGGGATATCAGTCAATCGCCTTCTAGAGGATTGACTTATCGGAGGGAAACCAGCTCCTCATCTTTTATTATATCTAATGGGAAAATGAACCCCACAACGATAGTATGCAGATTCTTGCACAACCCGTCTCACATCTCACCCTGACCTCACACTATATCTTCTCATTAAACGGCCTTTTACTGGATGACTTGATCACCCACCCCATTAATTGTTGGTGGAAAACCACACTCAAACTGGTATCATAGTCTGGCGTTCCTATGATCAGACCAAGCTGCTCTCGCATGTTGGGTATTTTCATGCTTGACTGTGTTTAGGTGTAGAGGGTAGAGATGGGCAGAGTTCCTTTAGTTGTATAATATAAGGAAAAGATTCTCCATGCCACCAGGAGAGGATAAATTCTCTCTCTCTCTCTCTCTCTCTCTCTCTCTCTCTCTCTCTCTCTCTCTCTCTCTCTCTCTCTCTCTTTTAGTTGTGCTGCACCCCTCTATATTGCTTGTATAGACAATCTTCTTCCATAATTTTTCTGACACTTAGGTGAAGAAAAAATATCTTCATATCCACGGTGATTTGACTTTTTTATTGGACTCTTAAAACAGTGAGTCTTATCATTATTTATTAACATACTTTTTTTTTCCCGGTTGGATTAAAAGGTTAGATCCCAAGACAAAAAATATTCTCTTTTCATCATAAGTGAAGGATATTTTGATATATCACTGTAACGAGGTAAGAACAATACCCTAACTCCATGGAAAAAAAATATACAGACGTGAGGATATTGTGCCACCACTAAGTGAGAAAAAAAAATCTCTTTTGAGTTTTATATTGGATTTCTTTCACCTTGGCCTTCCCATGTTTTAGTTACATCTTTTAGAGAAAATTTGTTTTATAAGATGATAACTAAGGTTAAAGCATTATATTATAGGACCACCGAGTTTACATTATAGGATGACGTAAATCCTAAACTGATTTCCAAGTTGTACCTTCCCCTATCTTCAGCCTTGCTTGTAATTCTTGTATTTCTATCTTACTCCATCGCCAGCCTTGACCCCCACAGCCCTTGACTAAGTCAAGGGAATGCCGCAGGAAGAGTTGGTTGGGAAGCCAAAAAAAATATAATAATAATAATAGAGCGAATTGTTCCTCAGTAATGAAAATGTGTTTTTGATGCAAATGTTTCTTTAGCTGGGTTTAATTATTTCTCCTCAAACACATTGGACTTTCCTTAGTTTTCTGGAAATTTCAGAGCCGTGTAAGGGTTATTTATTTATTTTACTTATAAATAAACTTATAAATTACATATAAGTAATCTGAGGCTCTGTTGAGTTTGTAAGATTCGAATAGAATCTGGATCTAGAACATAATCCTGCTAACTCCTCTTTATTTTCTTGCTTCAAAATGAGTTTTAGTTCTAAAATATACTTCGAGAATTAGGCAGGCCCACACCAGCAATTCTGAGTCTTCTGATTGAGCCCGATCAAAAAAACCCAAAACCAACTAGGCTAAAAGTGACATGCTCAAGCCTCGCCTGATTAACATTCAATTGTCTTCAATGTAAGGATGCCTAGCTTGACATGTTTAAAACCCACTTAAAGCTCATTTTTCAACTTGACAAATTTAGAGCCCATTTAAGGATAAACATGTTATGTGTCATTAGCATATTTAAGGCAGTTTGAGACCCGTTTAGCCTGATATTGGTACCCTAGATTTGAGTTTGGTGTCAATCTCAAACCCACACCGGTTGACAAATCAACAAATGAAGGGCTAAGATGCAAGAGATAGGGGTCAATTCCAAAAGAGAGAAAGAGAGAATGACACAGATTGGGCACCAGAGTAGGGTGCCTAGTCTTTTACCTATAATTTAATACCAAATCTATGAAAATTCATAGTTAATTATACAATTATATTTAAATAATGATTATAAAATTCTTTTACTAATTTAATTTCACTTTCTTTCCCTTCGTTCCCTTGCAATGAGTAGCCATCATGTATGCTCTTTAGGCTGTGCATACATAGGGCCTTCAACGACAAAGTGATGAAAGTTGTCGTAGAGGTTCCATTTGTTATTTTCCCCACTATTCCACAACCTATACATGCTATAACCTAGTAAATCATAAAAATAAAAATTTACTGTCTCCTTAACCTATATCTACCTAACATCTTTTATGAAATATATTTTTTTTTAAATCTATCTCGTAAATATGTGTTGAGATGATCTAACAACATATTATACCATCAAAATTTGTTCGCCATTTTACTCAATTTCTTAAAATGAACCTAAGTCCATTCAAAAACTAATCAAAATGTGAATAAAAATATTATTATATACTATTCAAATTCACCCCGCAATCGCATGGACTAATAGTAAAGAGCACTAAACACCTTCGTGTGAATGGCCCAAGGTGTGTTTAGTAGGAGTCTAACTCAGGAAATCCAAGTTTACAGTTCGTACCAAATTCGTTATTCATCAATTGCACTACCCCTGTGGGTTAAATTATATTTTTATTTTATCCTTATGTGAAGAACATCAACTCTGCGTTCTATTTTATGATGACACGTGTCCTTTATCTTCCACAAATATCCTTCCAAAGACTCTTAGGTGCCGTTTGATAACACTCTGGGAGAATGTTTCTGGTGTTCTTCTATTCTGCGGGAATGCAAATAGAACAGAAATATGTTTGGCACGTCCGGTTCATTTTTTTATTCTCCCGGAATGAACCAATGAAAAAGAATGAGTAAAGAATAAATTGCAAGAGTACCAAAAAGTTGCTTTTCTATTCTTTTAGAAACTAAAAAGAACAAAACTATTCAAAACCCCACAATCTCTTTTCTCCATCTCACGACCAAAAACCCCCAAATCCTAAGGAGAACCTGCAATAGGTTTTCACTCTCGGTCGCGGCTTCCTGCAACGGTCGCCGCTTCCCTGCAACGGTCGCCGCTTCTCTCCTCTCGGTCGCCGCTTCCCTCTCTCTCCTTCGCCGCTTCAACGGTTTCTCCTCTCGGTCGCAGGTTGGTCGCAGGTCAGTCGCCGCTTCCTTCTATCTCTCTCTCGGTCGCAGGTCGGTCGCAGGTCAGTCGCCGGTGGCCGCTTCCTTGCCTCTCACGATCGTCGCTTCCTTGCAACTCACAATCAAAGCCTGTTTCCGAGAATTTCAAGTTTTGTTATTATTGAGAGAGGGGAAAGTCTCTCTCTCTCTCTCTCTCTCTCTCTCTCTCTCTCTCTTCGAAGTGCAAATCAAACTCTCATTTTCGAAATTTCGAAATCTAGAGAAGTGCTTAGATTATCGGTTCTTCTCTAATGGAGATTCTTTCGAGTCCGATCAGCATTTGTTCAAAGGAGAATCAGAAGATCTATCAGGAATGGTTTAACTTTGCCGACACAGGTTCCTCCTCCCTTTCCATCATTTCATTTTTTTTTTTCTAATTTATTGGATCAATCTCGCTTAAATCTTCAAAGTTTCCAACCTGTTTTTCGTTCTTTTCTTCTTTAGATGCCGACGGCCGCATTACGGGAAACGATGCGACCAAGTTCTTCGCCATGGCTAATTTATCTCGACCAGCACTCAAGCAGGTTTCTTTCTTCATAGGTGTGGGCAATTGCGGATTCCAAACGTCAAGGGTTCCTTGATTTTAATGACTTTGTTGTTGCAATGCAGGTTCTGGCATACCTTAATACTTATTTATATTTTATCATTGTGAGAGAAACTATTTTTTACTAACTTCCTATCTTGAACAGTTAATTGCATTAGCACAAGCAGGACATGAAATTGCACAAGATATTCTTAGCAAAGAAGGTAAATTAAGGAATGATTTTTAGCTTTGTCCTTTTTAACAGATAGTAGGCATTAAATTATCAAAAAAGAGAAAGGGAAAAAAAAGGATGTTAACGCTCACGGAGAACAAGAAGATGGTGATATTGCGAGTACTTCTACTACAATTCATCAGGGCAGTCAACGTGTACAAGGAAGACAGATGAATGAGCTAAGGATACAAATTGCAAATCAGATGGCAATAGATAAGGGTTATCCCTTGATTTGATTGTTTATGTAATAAAATTTCAAGACACCTATTTGTAGCTATGATTTTTATTTTGTAATTCCTATAAACTTGAATAATAGACTTTTGTTTTCTTATTAAGATAAATGTGGAAACTCTTTATGTTTATATTTTATTATTTCCTTTAAGTAATAGTATTTTAAAAGATAATTTCATAAACAAATTATTTCCTTATTTAAGTTAAATTTGACCATAATAGCATGTTTGTAATTATTGATTTCATTGTTCAAAAGTGAATTTTCATTATTATACTCTCCAGGAATAGAAGTGTTTGCCAAACACTGTTTCTGTTCTTTTCCTGTTCTAAAGCCATTTCTGAAATAGTTTTACCAAACGCTGTTTCTGTTCCGCCAGAGTGTCTTCACAACATGGAATCGAAAAAGAACACTTCTGTAAAAGAACACTCTCCAGGATTAGGAAGTGTTATCAAACGGCACCTTAATGGTCATCACTCACGAAAACAGTGGGTGAAAGCCTTATTGATACGTGATCCGGATTCCGGACTCCTAAAAGCCAACTATGATTCATGAAAAGCTTAACCAGAAAGCTCTTGCCTTCTTGGTATGATTGCAAAACCCATCAACCTATTACCCAAAAAACTAAAAACCCATCAACCCATGTCATTGATCCAGTAAGTCAATAACATCTTTTTCCGTTATTCAAAACTCTCTCTTTTTTGCTGGTAGAAATGATTCAAAACTTGATACCTTCAATCAAGAATCAAATAAACTGGTTTTGTATGTATAAATTTAACTTTATTTTCCTGAACAAAAAAAATTACAAGGTAAAAAGAACGAAACAATTTCAGATTGTTCTTCCCTCACTCGTGGCTTCTACAGTTCAAGGAAGAACATTTTTTTTCAAAAAAAAAAATCTAAGTCAATAACCCAAGCTCAGCTGCACGGCGTCCATGGACTCTGTAACCCATAACAATGGAGATACCGTAAAGGCCATTATCAATTGCTCAACCTCTTGTAAAATAACCAAAGCCCTTGGACACGCTCAATAGCCTTTGCTTGTATGGTAAGAAGGTCTTCTTCTTCATGTCCTCTGCAACGGCCCTGTTCGCCACGTAATGCAACTCGTGAGGTGAAACCGGTCCTTTCCTCCTCGGGCTAGACCTCGCCGGCGAGCCAATGCCTTCGGTAGATTCCTGGTGTTTCTTAGGCAAAGACGTGTATTTCCTTAATGGGTCCTTCTCTGATGCTCTACCTTCTGATGCGCTTCGAAACAATAGCAAATCCCTTAATCTCCATTTTCTAGAGCCGGATGACGAAGAAGAAGATGAAGACGAAGACGAAGATTGTTTCGAAATTGATGATGCTGACTTCGTATTCTCTTGCTGATGTTGTTGTTGTTGTTGTTGTTGTTCTTCCAATTCGAGTTCTGGGACTCTATAGGGAGAGAGTGACCTAGTCCCTCTACGCCCAGACCTGGAAGACATCGGAACGGGTACTCTTTCTCTGCCTCGATTCTGAGATTGATCCGACCCTTTTCGTGGTTCTTCCATTGCAGCCGAGAATGAGTCCAAATTTTTCTTCTGCTTTGGCGAGAACACGTCACGGATCATCTTCTTCCCCTGAGAGATGGGTGATCTGGGCGATTTGGGCGATGAAACATAGGTATTCCGAGTTGAAGACTGGTCACCGAATTGTAGACCTGTAGAGGGCGTCAGCGGTCGGATTACGCCCCCATCGAAAAGCTCCTCGGCAGAAAGAGAGGTTCTTTCCATCTGACCACTGAAATTGAAGGCGAACTCGTCGTCATAGAAAGTATCTCCATCGTCTTCGATTGCCTTGGATTTGAGCCTCCCGGTCTTCTCTTCCCAGCCAAATGGAATTCCAGAAGTAGACCCCCGCCCCCCTATGATTCCTGAGCCATTGAAGTCGGAGGCATGAGCAGGGCTAGTGGGAGCGCTGCGGTAGAACTCCCCGAAACGCTTGGGAGTAGAAGGAGCACTAATGTAAGGTGTAGAACAAGCGCTCTCGAAGTTGAAATCCCCAAAGTCCGGTCCCGTTACTGCTACTTCCATTTCTCTTCTCGATTTCTGAACTCTGATCTTGAATTCTTGATCTCCGCTTCCTATCTGGTTCTCTAGTTATTACAAGGCAACTTTATATATATATATAGAAACAAAGAGAGAGAGAGAGAGAGAGAGAGAGAGAGAGAGAGTTGACCAGACTTGTTCATATCCAGATGTTTTCAAATATTTCGAAATTTAAAACTTAGAACGGGACGACGATGATGTGAGCAACTGAGGCCCCCGTGAGGGCGTGATGGGGATACTAACGGTGAGGGATACTCTGTAACCAATACGATGGTGGGAGAAAGCATCAAATGATATGATTCTAATCTAACGTGTATTTTTTAATATATATAAATTATATGAGTCGATTATGACCGCCCACGTTCTTTTCAATTAAAATGGCATATTTTTAAATAATTCTTTAAGTGGCGGTAGACTTGGCCAGAACAAAATAAAGAATAGTGTCTGCGGTTGGACGGAGTCGAAGATGATGGACAGCCACGCACAATGAGAATTAGACAACCAGCTCTCATGTTAATTATGTCTTAATCATTATTATTTATCTTTAACCTAAGGTTAGAATTTGTGTTTTATTATCGTGGTGACGTGTCACGTGTTAGTAGTTTATATGAACTAAGAGGAACTTGTACCAAAAAAAAAAAGGAATTAAGAGGAACTGATACGCAATTACCACCACCGGTGGTTCGATTCCTAAACGTCACGTCTTCTCGAAGTCTTTGACCTTTTTTTTATTTGGGAAACAAGTTTTTGACTTTTGATTAATGTTTCTTGGGGATGGCGAACCATTGCTGGTTTCTTGGGGATGGCGAGCCATTGTTGGGGAGCTTAGCTTATGTAGGGTTGTCAAACCCTAAATTGAAAAGGAAAAATTAGTCAAATCAAATCGATAATAATTCAGATCAAATTAAATTGAAGCCTTGTTGATTCGGTAGTATTGCAATTTCAAATTGCATCGAATTGCATCGAAAATCAGATAAACCTAAAATCAGCTCAATACCCATATTGAAACCAAATCGGTAAGAATAAAAAACAGTTCAAAATTCATTTTAAAAAATCACATTTTGCATAGTTTTGTATACATTTGCATGGAAAGTTGAATTCAATCGGACAAAAAACATAAACCAACCCAATTACAAATCGATATAAGACACCGAAGACAAATTGAAACCAAATAGCACCGAAAACAAAACCAAACTGAGACCAGAATTTCCTTATTGATTTGATTTCGATTTTAACATTCTCACACCGAAACCGATTCAACCCAGATCGAAACCAAACCAGACCGACTTGTTGACAAGGCTTTCATCATGGATGTAAATTTGCAACAGAGCTATTAAAACTTGGAATTAATCCATCTCATTTTTAAAGGGGATGATTCTAAGAACCAATTTTAGGATTGATTATTAAATGAGACAAAATAGTCATGGGACACGGATTTTTCAGTGATTCTAGAACCAAAAGACCATCAAGCTTAAGGTATCGGTACGACCAAGACCCATTCAAGATGCAGATTCAATTCCAATTGATACTTAATAGTTATAATTTATAAGTGTTATGTTATATTTATTAAAAAAAATAAAGGTTGATGCTTAATTATTTGTAAACATAAGAATTTATATTCAATTATTTGTATACTTGGAAAGTTATTTGTATAAGTATGAATTTTAAACTCATTTGAATGGCTAGTTAAGGAACATAAATCGCACTCTTATGTCATTAAACAAGATAGGATCCATTCTTTTGGAATTGTTTAATAAATGGAGTGGTTTGGCATGGCACATTGGGATAGGGACCGATTAGGAATTATTCTAATTATCCATAACCATCACAATTGGCAACCTTAGACTTCATATTATTTTTTTTTTCCCCTTTAAATTAAGGGACAATGTTTTTGTTTCGGAGCCTACTCTATGTTTTTGAACCCTTGTATCTATTTCTCTTTCATCTCCTCTAAAATAACCTCTTGCAGGCCTTCTGGGGAATGATTCCTTTTCTGGGGTTGTGGTTGAGTGTTTTTCTACTAGCATAAGCTACACGCCCGAAGAAGAAACACATTCCCCATAATGAATTTCATGGTGAATATTTCATTTTAAAAGCTATTAGTTTAAGTTATGCTGACATCTCCTCTCTTTATCTCTCTCATCCCCCCACCCCCCATAGACTTTGATATGTAGAATAAAGGAGAATGTTCCTTGAAAAACACGTAATGGGAGTGTATGCGAAAACATCAATAAGACTAGGATTTCTGCTTTCATAAAAATGTGTCTTTCATTTGAGAGCAACCTATGCACCCAAACACAGGGATGCATGAACCCAAGAGAAGTATGGTGATCATTTTGCACCCTTTGTGTTCATGGCGCCAGGTTGTTCCTGGACAGAAAACTTGGTTTGAAACAAATGTAACAAGAATTAGTGTGACAAATTATGGTTGTTTAAGAAATACAAAATTGGGGATTAATAGAAGAATATTAAAACCCAAGTAAAGGGGTAGATTTGCTTTTATAATTGTCCCAATGTTTTTAAATTTTACCACTCCCATTTCGTCACTAGGATGTTGACTTTTTCTTTTTATCATTTTTCCTTCACCTGGTTTCCCCACATTTGAGTTTGACAAGTGCAAGTTACACCACCAACCTTTTACCTAAAAAATAAAATAAAATACTCCACCAACCATACTAAACGTAGCTATCTACCTTTTATTGATTTGTTTTGTTGAATTTTTTTCAATCAAACTAAACCATTTTTATTTTATTGGGAAATCGGGTTCCTCCATGGCAATGTTGTTAGGGCTGAACTGAAGTTTCCCACCTAATAGAGACATAGGAATGAAAATTACGTTAATGAGAATAAAAAAGTAGAACCAAAAATCGATTAAGATAATGATAGAGCCAACCCATTAATCCTTTCACACTCGGGGTTTAAGTATCAGTACCAATATTCATCAATTATCGGTTTCAATAGTGATCATTAATACTACATCAATATGTATTAGTCAATAGTCGATATACAGATCAATATGATCAAACTATATTGGTACTAATATTGGTGTTGACAATGATCGAAACCAATGTAGATATCATGAACTTAAACCTTGTTCACATCCCATTGGATTCTTTTGCCTTCGGACCAACTAATAATAATAATAAGATAAAAACGATGAAACCAATGATCAATTTTTTTTTTTTTCTTATCAATCAAGCATAGCCTGATTAAAAGATACAAGAAAATGGCAAAAAAAGCCTCTCCGAGTAAGGTTAGTGAGCATCCAATGTCTAGGTACAAGTCAAGGTCCTCTGATCAGCCGTTAAATCTTCATTGTTGCTCATCGATTATCGTAAAAGATTTAAAATAAAAGGAAAACAAAAAAAAAAATTATGGGCCAAAGTCCACAATTACAACCTTTTATCTCTTCACGAAATCACATATGACAAAGGTCATTAGGTTGTCATGTTATCGTTAGGTTGTCATGTTAGCTAAGTTTCAAAAAATAGTCCTGAGTTTTTTACATTCAAAATTTAATTCTCCTAGTCTTATGCATCTCCACCGCCACTGATGGCTTTCTAGAAGACTATATATAATTGATATCGCCACCCCATTTGGGCCCGCAGGGAATCAAAGTCCGCCCACGCTCAACGTGCAGAATCATCGCCACTTGAAGGTGGACAACCAGCCGCTGATGCCGAACGACACCATGTCAGGCATCAACCTGTGGCTGCTGACACTGCTGCATCCTAGTGTTAGTGACCTCGCCCATTGCCAGAATCGCCGGTTATCTCCGGCAGTTGCATGAACCTTAATGTTCCTACCCAAGAAAAAAAAAAAAAAAAAAAAACCTTAGTGGACCATCTCAATTGTATCACCACCCGATGGCTGTCCTGTGACATTATTTTTTATGCTGGTCATCCAATTCCAATTGCTACAAAAATAAGAGAGTTGTTATTCAAATCTAAGGTCCATTTTTATTAATGATGGAGTGTGTTTTATAAGGATTATATCCATGACCTTTCTAATTCTGGCTTCTAGATAAGCATGAATCCTTCTCACCCTTGAGGAAGATCTTGCATTTCAAAAAGAATAAATAAATAAATGTACAGGGATTCAATTGATGGTGTTGGATAAGCATGAATCCTTCTCACCCTTGAGAAAGATGTTGCATTTCAAAAAGAATAAAATAAATAAATGTACAGGGATTTAATTGATGGTGTCAGATCGATCATCGATGAAACTGATATTGATATCGATACAGATTGACCATATATGATCTGATATTGAATAAAAAAATATTAATCGAGAAAAAATACATCTCAATACATCTCCATTATAATATCAATACAAAATACAAATTAATCGATGCTAATTCTTAAAACTATGATCTTGTGCTATGAAAAAGAAAATCCCTCGTTACCCAAAATAAATAAATAAAAATAAAATACCTCAACAAATTATGGCTTTGAAATCGACGTGCATAGAGAATTTTGAAATAAAAGTCCCCAAGTTATGAATGTACATCAAGCTACAGAGCGGCGCAAAGAATACATACACGCATGATAGTCATGAGAGTTTCTATGGTTTTAGGTGATTTCCCTTTATTAATAGAATTCTTTTCAAACCATTTAATAATGAAATTCTTTTCGCTCAGTGTATAGGGGTAATCCACAATGATTTCATAGAATATTGAACTTGAATGGATTGACCTTCTAGATCAAAACAGCTAGTTTGATTTATTTAATTATTTTTTCTTTTCTTTTGATAAATAACTCAAGGGTATCTCACATTTGATTATGTTTGGAACACCTCTTGTTTCATAAATTTTATGTTTGAAGAATTTTTCATATTCTATAAATATATATATATTTCCATTTTTACCCATAGGTATTATGTTTGGTTAGTTCCTTACCATTTGGTCGTTTTGCCGTAGCATCCACTCGGAACAATGAAAGGGATGCATAAAGTGAGATTGGAGAAAAAGAGAATGCGAGAAAAGAGCAATGGGAGGGGGAGGACAGAAATAGAGCCAAGGGTGGAGGGCTTACGGGAGGTAGCAGAGAGCAGGGTTGTGGGAAAGAGCATAAACTAGGGAAGTGTTGTGGGAGGGAGCAAAGGGATGAGGGATTATTTTTTTTTTTTGGGGGGGGGGGGGG
>NC_056559.1:9560512-9588692 GCF_013358625.1 Macadamia integrifolia
GGGGGGGAGTAGAGGGTGGGCAAGGGGGTTGCGATAGGGAGTAGAGGGTGAGGGAGGGGCTGCATAGAGAGAGAGAGAGAGAGAGAGAGTGGCAACCGATCATTAAGGTAACACGTCCATTCCGTTGGAGGAGGAAAGGAGCATGAGGTGGTGGAGTATGGGAAAAGTTGAAAAAAATGATATAAAGCACCCCAAACATAATTCTTCAAATGTGAGGTATCCTACGTGTAGTTCCCATAAATTTTAGGTTTCTAAGCATAATTTACTACACGTTTTTTACTCTTGGAGAATTGCACTTAGCTATCTACTGTTTGCAAAAGCCACACTGGAATTCCTCATGCTTGATATATTATATTTGGGATATCTTTCTTCATATTTTTAACTTTGCCCATAACATAATTTCAAAAAACTCTTCGGCCACTATCTCCATCATCATCATCATCATCATCATCATCATCGTCATCATCATCATCACCTCTACCTCTGATGGACTGGTCCTTCAACTAAAGAGGGATATATTTAGTTCCACCGTTGTCACCTCCTAAGAGAGGAACATTGTTAGGCCTCCCTATTGTCCCCTACATGGTTGACCACCAGTCTTTGTGTCCCCCTCTCCACTCCCTCCCTCTCTACTCCCTCCTCTTTCCCCACTTCCGCATCCCCTTCCTTGCTCCGCCTCTCTCTCTCTCTCGTCCCACCTCCTCCCCTGCCCTCACCCCAACCTTCCCAACTCTCTTCTTGATATAGAGAGGGATTTGAATTAGTTTGAAAATCCTCGACACAACATATGAAACTAGCAATTCTTTCCTTTTTCTTTCCCACTCTCCCTTATTGTCCTAGTAAAGTTAGCCAAAATACAATAAAATAACAGGGTGGGGAGGGAAGAAGCAAATCGAGGTCTTCACTAGAAGTTAAAACTTGACTACTTAACACATAATCAATCCCTTTACAATGCACAAGTTTACATTCATATTAAGAGTTAGACTGTTATATATTGCATTATGTTTTGATGATGAAAGTTCATGATTTTTCCGTTCTTATTTTTATATAAAGGGGAAAGGGGTGAACGTGAGGCATCGAGAAATTGTTTCCGGTTGTGGTTCAGATTCCGTGAGATGAAGACTTATTGTAACATATCTTTCGACTATAGCTCTGACTATAGCTTTTTTCGTGAGTGAAAAAGAAAAGAAGGAAGCGAATGTGCTCTCTTATGTTCTTTGGCTTCGTTTGGTATCGTTTCTGTTCCAGAAACTCCGTTTCGTGTAAAAAACGAAAATTTTAGTTTCTGTGTCAAAACGCCGTTTTTAAACGATTTAAGGCTGTTTGGTGAATCTGTTTCTATAACAGTTTCAGAACAAAAAAACGACAGTTCTGCCTTTTGGTAAATGCTTGTTTCATAAACGTTTTTTTTTTGTTTTTTCTCTTTTCTTTTCTTTTAAGTCAATAATTACAGAAATAATATTAAAATACTATAAACATACAAATCCTTTGGGACAATAAAATATTACATACCAACTAAAAAAAAAAACAAGGTTCCAAAAGGATGAATAAAATACAGAATTAACAATGCCTTGTCCCAGTTAATTATTACATAATTTCCTAGATTTTCACTTTTTGTCCAAGTCTAAAGATTTGAATGCATGAAGGATATCTTTCACCTTATTTGTTTGGTCTTCTAATCCTTTAAGTGTCCCTTCCAGATATCCTTTCATGTACTTGTTCGAAGTGGACGGTGGTGTGGATGATGTTGATGTTGAGTTTTCTGAACATAATGTATGTTGTATGGTAGTGATATGTGTTTCATCTTTCAACCATACAAACATACCACATCCACGGTTATCAACCTATATCAAATAATAGATGTGATTAGGGTCGTTGAAATTTAACATTGAATTAAAAAGAATCTAAAATTATCTATAGGTATAGATCAATCGTAGAAATAAATTACCCCAGTTGAATTTGGACAACATAGAAAATATTGTCCCTTGTTTGGACCTTTCGTCGCAGTTCGTACTTTGCATTGACCTTTACCATATCTACATAGATGTAGTTGGTCCACCCATATGAAAAAATTGCATGAATCTTGACACTCGAAAAATTCTCTTCTAATATTTTTACCTGACTTCGTTATATATTTACCACAACTCTTCCCAACATATCACCAACTTCATAGCTCTATTACAAAATTAAGGATAATAAATCTGACTTGAGAGCGGAGAACACTAACTTCACTCATGAAGAACTAACTCCAATGGGTGCCAAGAGAGGAATATTCCGCTGTAGATGATCTAACAAAAGTTATGAGGGGAGAAGTCAGGTCATTCAAATAGACTCGGTCCAGTATTCACTTTAAGAAAAAAAAAAATTCAAATCAAGGACAAAAAGCAGGTTAATGGAATAAACCTAAGGTAACATTGAGTAGGTTGCAAGGATAATAAAAAATCAGACCATAGAGAGGAAATTACACTGAAGACTTGCAGACCCAATCTCAGAAAAAAAAAAAAATCCAATCTCAGAATCAAAAAAAAAAAAAAAAAAGACTTGCAGATCCAATCTCATAATAAAAAATCAAACCATAGAGAGGAAATTACAGACTTGCAGATCCAATCTCAGATTTGCAGAGCAAAATGCTAAACCCTAGATTTAGCATTTGTATCTGAAATCCCAATTTCCAAACCTACTAAATGGGGAATAAAAAACCACAAAAGGGTTTACATACCTCGACGCAAATGCCTGACGAAGGAAGAAGATAGCTATTGAAGAGAGGAGTATGCTCAAGTGAAAGGGAAGGAGGAAGATGGCCTTCGGAGGTCAGTACCCTGGTTTTCTGTAGCAAGCTTCAGTGGGTAAAGAAAGAAAGATGGGTTAGAGGGATTTTATCGGAACTTTCACAATTTTTGAAACAGAGGAGAAGAAGAGAGAATAAGAGAAGAAGAGAAGAAGAGAGAAGCGAACAGAGGAGAAGAAGAGAGAAGAAGACGAACAGAGGAGAAGAATAGAGAAGAAGAAGAGAGAAGAAGAAGAAACTACCTGCAGATGCTCCTCTCGCTCCAGCTATTGGGAACGATAGTTCCAAATTAGGGATTTTGAAAAGAAACTACATAGTCGGAATCGCTTTTGGAGTTCCGATTTTGACTCATTTTCCTTTTTTTTTTTTGTTTCATAAAAACTGAAACACAACCCTGGCGTAGCAAACGGTTTTTTTGCTTTTTCTGTTCCAATAAAACGAAAAAACGATAGAAACTTTTTTTAAGAACGATACCAAATGGGTCCTTTGTATTGGGTTGTGGCAAGACGTCGTTTTCTGTATCAAGAAAATAAGGAAAAGTATTACTATCTTTCTGGATTGGTTACAACGGGATTTGAAGTAAGAACACAGTAATCTTGTGAATCCACCTTTGTTTGGTGAGTTGCACTTTAAGCCTGGAAAGGTTTTTTTTTTTTATTTTTTATTTTTTTCCCTCTTAAAGTTTGGTAATTTTTAGCATTGTATATAATGATTATAATGTAACTCCAATTGTGATGAAATCTCACAGAATCAATATGATAGATCAGATAACACAAACAATAATAATTCGATAATAAAAAAGGAACCATACTCGAATCCGTATTGCTTGTCAAAGATCTCCTTGAATGCTCTACACTCCATTTTGTCAGTTTATCTGCTCTATTCTCTACGTAATTATGAATCATAAAAACTAATGGATGTTGCTATCTTGTTTAGACGGGGAGCAAAGACTAACATTGATATAAGAGTAAATTGGTCTTTTTCATGATAAGGCTCAATTACTAATAAATCCACTCAACACTTTACATAATATGACTTAACAAAAGCCCATAATACTTGTTAGAGGGTCACTTAAATTAGGTTCCATCTAAACAAATCTTGTCAATTAACATCCATCTAGTAGTTTGAACTTGAAACTCACACAATAACCGGTGCATAGCCCATATATATTGAAAAATTACACATTATTATTATAGTGGCAAGTTTTTCCTTTTTTAAGGGGGAAAAAGGGGTAAATGATGGGATTGGATTTGTTTTGCTTAGTCTAATAGTCGATGTGGATTTTGAGCATATGATACAGCTTCTTTTGGTTGGTTTACATTGCTTTTCTACCATTTTCTTACATTTTTTATGGTTTCTTCTTGATATGAAAAAGACATAGAACGAGAGATTTGCAAGCTCTGGAACCATCCACATTCCACAACATGAGTTCTTTGATGATAATTTATTTATTAGTGTTCATCCTCTATATCATGCTTCATTTTAGGGTGTGAATTTGCATTTCTCTTGGTCTTAAGGGGTCTTAATTTTTCCATTTGGTCTGATTTTATTAAATTACGGGTAGAAAGAGTGAAAATGGTGTGTAAAATTAAAAAAATATATAAATAAGAGTATCATAAACATAATATCTATGAAACCTGTGATATCCCAAACATAATATTAATTTCAGACAAGAGGTACTCTAGGCGTAATTCCTCCAAATGTTTGGTACCCAAGTTTGACTTACCTTCAAAAGAAAGCAATGTTTTTTGTGGAGTGGTATTTAGAAACAGCCCAATCAATAAATGAGCATCCAATTGGGCTTAAACCATTAACCCAATTATTAAATGGCATGGGTTAATGCACCAATACAATATCAGAGTGCAAATTAGATCTGGCTCCGCTTCAACGACTTGACCTTCTAATTCTCCTCAAATGATCATCCAAGGGTTGGGAGGGTTTAGACATGTATCTCAATACCTGGATATGCGTGTCCAAAATTTCCTAACCCTTGGATGAGTAATTGGTATTGAAGATGATATTTTTTCAAACTTGAATGGCCTATCACAATGCCTCCTCCGAACCTATTGTCTAACAAAGTGGAAAAGGGAAAAAGGTTTTTGAACCCTAGTAGAGGGGAGGGCAAGTTAATACCTTGTCTCTATATCCCTTCATAAAATGACTTTACTGTTTTCTTATGTATGAGATTGTTTCATTACATCTTATTGATGTACTCTTTTATGTTGCTTTCTCATAATACCCCTCTCTCTCTTAAAAAATAAAAAAACCTAAAAATCTTATTCATCTGACACTGAGGGTGCTTTAATGGTTCATCATAAACACCCTCAGTTCTTTAGTTCAGTGAAGCTCATAGCCTATAGATGTATCTTGACACACTCCAAAACTGCTCTTACCTGTAAATTTTATTTGATTTTGACACTCATACTTTTGCTCCTACACCAGCTTTGATTTTGGCTTTACATTTTACATATTTGCTTCAAGGAAAAGGTCCAGATTGTGTTTTCATCCACGGTTCGCTCTCTTCACCAATGGATTCCAGCGCCTCGGTTGAATTCTATAAGCAAAGTCAAGGACTTTTCAGATCGGGTGCAACTTATTATTAACAAAATGGTGAACTAAGAAATTGTAACTTTGAATGACTCAGACTTTCGGTGTTTTTGAAAAATCTATTTCACCACCTATCTTTAATACAACATTAAATGATTTTTGATAATAAAACAGGGAAAAAAAAATGGTAAGATTAGAATCTTCTTGCGATTGATTACAAATTTCATTTCGGGCAAGAGAACACTATATATTTGTATGGCCAGTACGTCAACACATAGATCAATAGAAAGCTATATGGAGGCATCTTTAGCAGTTCCATGCATGGGACGAGGGAGAGCAACATAGTTTTTTCTCACTTACATTTGTCTAGGTGTAAACACAATCAAGTAGGTAGTTTTCTAATTCCCTTTTTGGTTATTGAAAAAAAAAAAAAAAAAAAGATTACAACCTTGTAATGTACCATTCAGTTATTACAAGATTTTCTCTTTGTTATATGGAAATATCAATTTGAGAATGCATGGATGGGTTTCTTTAAGAAAAATATCGAAATTAGGGTTCGTGTGTCTATCCATACAATCCCCAATTCGCCTTAACTATTAGAGCAACCCACGGATGGATAAATCAGTTATGGGATTGGGACATTGTTGATACTTGATACTAATCCGATCTTAATCTGAATTGCTCCGTAACAGAAATATCCTTGGTTGTCATAAAAAAAATCAGTTTTTCTACCATTTTGCCATTCGTCCGTATAAATCTAGCGATACAATATCGGCCAAGAATCAGATTTAAACAAGACCGATGCCGATCCGATATGTTCAGGTCTCTTTGATCCGATTCCTCAAACCTTGATTTTTTTTTTTTTTTTCCGGATAGTCATCGAGAGAAATGTGGAAATTGTCAGAAACACGGTTTAGAAAAAAGAGTGTAATGTTAAAAGAGCTTGCTACCTGATGACGTGGCTCTTCGGGCCAATGAGATTGGCCGCTGGAGTATCAATTTGAATTAGATTCTTGATTTTACTTTTTGGAGCGTCTTTTTGGCCGTTACAGAAAATAAAAGCCGAAAGGCGAAGAAAAGGAAGCTATATATCCGGGGAAGAGAACCAAATTTTAATTTCTTTCGTGCCCTTCTTTCTCCTCCTCTCCACCGGCTGGAGAAGACCCCAACAGCCAACGTCCCAATCCACTCGAACTCTCAAAAATTCTTCCAATTGCCTTCTCCGCTGCTCCGATCGGCATTTCCTTTGACATGCCTTCTGCAAATCACAGCATTTCGGGTCTTTTCCATTGATATTACAGCCGATCTCTTTCTCCGACCGCAGTAGGTATAAAACTAAAACCATCTCTCGGAAGTTTTCTTTTTCTTCAATTCGATAGCAGTGGCGAATCCGATCTTCTTTCTTTCTCATATGGCTATACGTTAGATCCAGTTCAGTTTTGAGAAGCTTTCCTCGCTTTATTTTATGTTCTAATTGTTTCCCCCCCTTCTTTTTCAGATTCTTGAAGGAAGATCTACTGTGGTGGTAATCGAGGAGAAGCGATGGAGTGGGCTACGGTTCAGCACCTGGATCTCCGTCATGTTGGTCGGGGGCTCAAATCTATGCAACCTCATGCTGCTGCATTTCATCCCACTCAGGCACTAATAGCTGCAGCCATCGGAAACTACATAATTGGTCGGTTGCCTTTACTGTATTTGTTACATACAGATTTAGAGTTTCAGTTTCGAGTTTTACTTGCTTGTTTGGAATCGTTATGCCATGATGAAACGTTCAAGGGCTTTAGATCACTTCATTAATGGCATCCAATTGTGCCTACCGTCAAAGTGTTTTGGCCGGTTTGGTTGTTTGGGAGTTAAATTTTCTCCATGACGAAGTGAACTTCTAAATTTAGTTACTCTGCATCTTTAGAACGGAATTGAGGAATGTAAGATTTCATCCAACTGCGGTGTACTATTCTACCACTGTCAGTCTTGTTTGACCTATAGCATTTAACACTCTTCAATTTGGAAATCTAGATTCCATGAACTCTAATTGAATCTGAATATACAACGTGATATTTGTGTCCTAGAAAACCAAAACTGTAAGTGAGACCACATGTGGAGTTGATCAGCTTATTTCCTTTTCGTTGTTAATACTGAGGATTGTTAAATTCAGTTTGAGTATCTATAATCTATGAGCCCATAAAACGGTAATTGTCAAGCCATTCTGGGGCTCTAGAAAACCAAAAATTCAAATGGGATTACGTGCAAGGTAGATTAGTTCAATGTTGTTTTCATTTTTCATCATTTTGGCATGCGCCAATGTGCTAAACAGGATCAATACCAACACTTCCCCTCATAGTCTCAAAGATGGGGAGCATTATTCTAGTGGTAAATTGACTAGTAGTTAATCAATCATGATGAGGATATGAAAAGTTTCGTCATGGGGATTATTCATGCTGTCTAGTTCAGAGATATTAATCTACCAGTTTAACCGAACCGTCATAGGTTAGAATTAAAAGGAAATAATATTGATTGTGCTGGATTGCTGAAAACTTCTTTGAATGAATTAATATATCAAGGAAAACTTCTTAGCTTGTCTACAAAGTATGCCTTTGGATTCTTGCGGATTACTGAACTGTCAATGGGAAGCTGCCTATATTTCTCCATATGTGGTCTTTCCTTTCAACTTCTTTTAGTTTTAACATAATTTAGCAATATACTGGATTTGATTGACTATAATCAAAGTCATTGCCGCATCACAAATAGTCCTTGGGATTCGTAAATTGGGTATTCTAAGTCACCTAATGATTAGGGTTGAGAAAACCTCAAGTAAACCAGAATTGCAGGATAGGAACAGTAAACTAGAATAAATAAAGTTAGTTAACTTGTCAAAGACTGATCTGACATGGGCCAAATCTTGGTTTAGTCTATGAGGGTATGGGGAACAAAACAGCAAAGTTTGAAGAAGAGATGATCAGATTCAATGACCCCCGCTTGAATTAGGAAAGTGAAACCCAAAATAGAAACTCGAATCCAAAATTAACTTCCAAAGGAACTACTAAAATTAGAAACTAACAGATTTAGCAAGTGGAGATTAGAAACTTCCAGAAATGGAAGTAAGGTTTAGAAACTGATAAAAACAGAATATTGAAACTGAGCAACTGCAGAAACAGAACTTAATATTAGAAGGTCAATTCAGTTTCAGAACAAGACAGGGACTTCGATAATAGAGCATCAATGGGTTTTTCCTGACATCAATGGCAGTTCATAAACGGAACCTGAACCTGAACCTGAGCCAGAGAATAGAAGAAAAAAGAACGAGGAAGGATATGATCAGAAGTCCCACCAATCTGCAGAGCAGGAATCCCACAAAACCCCGACCTGGAATCTCACCAGGCTTCTACTGCATGTTTGCTTCACAGAAGAACGTGATGAATCTGACAATATCAAAAGGGAAAAGATAATTTCTATTCTTCAAATGTGTATGTAGGACTGTAGCCCATTACAAACTTATGTAAAGAGTGCTTGAACTGAATCAAACACTAAAAAGAAAGGCTAGAGCCAATCCTAACCATAATAGAAAATAAAAATAGAAACAAAGAATCTAGAACTCCCAGTTGTAGGCTGTTGGCAGGTTTCCTAAACCAAAAAGAAAACTAAATATAATAAAAAATAACTCCAAAACAGATCTGGAATTTATAGGATGTATCCCAATCTGTCTAAACAACTTGGCATTAGTAAAATAAAGGAAATAAGACTCCTAAACTGACCCACTATTTCTGCTTTCGAGAAGAACCAGAGCTGAGCCAACCCTTGAACTGCAGGCCAGGTTTGGACCAGACATTGAACCAAGCTGGACCAGACAAACTGCAGGGTGTTTTTCTTTTTCTTCTAATTCTGGAATTGATGGAAGCATCACTCATAGGACACGTAAACCAAAAATTTACAAAGAGGCAAAAACAGAATACTAGATGTATTATACTGTATTATATTTGCAGTTTAGAATTCAGCCACTATCACCAAAGTGAACTCCTTAGACCACGTCCTAGTGAACTTGGGCCCAGTCAGCTTGACAAATTCAAGAATTCAAACAGTCTGGGAATGATTTTACATCGACACCATGTAGTTGGGTGTGGCATCATCTCGGATAAAATATTTCTGACCAAACTGACTGCTGGCTATTATGAGAAAAAAATTTCTGTGTATCTCTCTAGGAGTTATGAAAAATAAATTAAACGTAAAATGAAAATAGATTCCACTATTCCAGAAGTAAACCCACGGGACTCCTTAAACTTCACATCTTATAAACAGGTGATTTTTTTTCTTCATCATTCTCACAAAGGCTACACCTGCTGGAGTGATAAAATCCTCTTAATTTCAGAACCTTCAAAGTTAGAACTATGTTCAAAACCAGCATGCAAGAAGACGACCTACGAATTTAGTGGATCTCCGTGCCCCAAACTTGTCTAGATAAAAACAAGCATGCAATACTTGTGCCAAGAAATTGTAACGTCCTTTGAATTGTGAAAATACCTCTTTCTCCATCTTTGTTTATTTATTTTTTTTTATTTATTAATTTTTTTTTTAATACTTGCTTCCTGCTTTATCTTTCCAAAATCTAGAATCACTTCTAGGATAGTCCACATCTGCTAAGCTTTAATCATTGTTTTTCTTAAACTATATCTGCTTTATTTATCAATTTTTCGTCTCTGGCTGTAAGCCCTAGAAAACGTTCCTTGGTGTTAACAGGATGAATGGGAGAATGCTTGTGTGTCTTTAACTGATCACACAAGTCCTCTATTTATAATATAGAATCATGATAGGAGTACAAAACAGAAACTATAAAATAATTACAAGTATACCCCCCATCCAGCCGCCCCACTCTAATTAGGTTCAGTGGAGGGGGGGAAAACCCAATGTGCCCATGCAGCATACTTATCCTTATTCTAACGGTTTTTTGTTTGGTCCAAAACTTTGGGGATTACTTTTCTGAAGTCTACTATCAAACCCTGGGGTTTTATGTTCGGATGCTTGGTTGATGTTGCAACATTATAAAATTGGCTGGTTTTGGGAATGCAATTGAATCAGCCTGATACAATGAAACTGAATACATGCCCAAATTTATCATCTTCTGAACCAAACATGGTGGGTTAAAGCATCTATAAGGGTATTATCTTAAATTTCAGTCCAGACCAACCTTTTGTCTTTTTTATTTTCTACTTAGCCAAATTTGCTGGAAAGTTTTAGGCCCAATTTACAGAAATGACTTTGATGACTTTTTGAGTCTTAAATCATCAGTTTTGAACTTATGATAACTGATTTTGTTTGTCCTTCGGTCTAGTTTTCCTTGGCAAAGTTTCATATGATTTTGCAACTTACTGAAGCCTTTGAATTAACTTGATTGAAAGCTACTCAGTTCTGGATTTTATGATCTGCTGAATATTTGAAGTTAATGTTATAGGTGTTAATTAACAGCACCTGCAGCTGTGTAGGCCCATTAGGTCATTACCCACTTGGGATATTTCAACAGAGAGAAAGGGATATGTTTCTTGATCTCTTGATGTGGAATACCTCAAACAAAGCAACCTCTGGCAGTTGCACATGGTCAAATCTATCCTTGTTTTTATTCACTTTTTCCAGCATGGGTTTGGTCTAGGCATATAGTGGCATCATGTGGTGATTAGGGATCATCTTAAAGGGGTGAAGAATGGTTGTTAGGCAGGGAAGGTAGAAAATTGAATGGTGTTTCAACTTTCAAATCAAGAATTCAAGAAAATAAGCTTTCACTGATCGTAATTCAAAAAATGGTATTTTTACTCAATTATAGGGTGTTGCTGGGTGATATAATTTACCTCAAAAATATTGTCAAGGAAACCAAAACAAGCTGTCAAAGAATACCTCAAATAAAAGAAAGAACCTCAATGTTAGAATCTAAGTGATGCAATCCGAGGTTTGGAGACCCTAGTTCAGATTGCTTATGGGCTCACATAATCAACAAAATCCCAGTATTAAAGGGGAGTTGTAGATTTGTAAATAAACATAATATTAGAGGGGCACTTAGGTCTATGAATAGAGGGATATGATAGTAATTAAGAACTAACGGTTAAGGATAGCCTTTGCAATAATATAAGAGAAAGATAGAAATAGGATTGAGGAGGAAACTGAAGGCCACGGCCAAACAGAACACCACAACACCCGTAATCAAGTGCAACTCACTGTCTTATTCAATTTCTCTCCGTAGCATTGGTTTACAATCATATATAAAGAGAAAAACTCAAAAAATAAAATAGAAACTAACTCTACATAGGAAAATACCTTAAACAAAGAAACTGAAGACAATACTGACTCTCCTACATATCCAATAGCTAACTGAAAATAAATAAAGAGTACACAATATTCTCCCAACTAAAATAAATCCTTCTACGAACCTTTGTTGACCAAAACCCAGTCCTGGGACCAGTTCGTTCTGGGTTTCCAGATTGGGTCATGCCTGTCCAGCCATGATAGCGTTACCACATCACTAAGCAGCAAAGATTCCCAAATGCCAAAAAATATTGATTTGAGAACTGCAGAGAACTCGCATAGATAAAGAAATCACCAAACCATGCTGGTTATGAATAACAGAAGCAATATGAATAAGAAAATTTTCTCTACGTGCAGCTGAAATGCTAAGTATTCCTGCAGGAAAAAGACAAGCCTTTTTGAATTCTTAAAATCCATAGCGTGTCTAGTTACTCACAGTATAGCTATAGACTACTGAAATCCTACTCCATCTAAGACTCCAAAATAACTCTTTGAATAAACTGAAAATTGATCCTAGCGGCAATTTTAGCATCTCTGGATGGGTGCTTGTTCCTTTTCCAGAACAATTGAATATTGCAACTCAAAATTGACTCTAACTTCTAATTATATTAAATACAAAACAGAAATCCTTTTAGTTTTGTACCTTCAAATATTTGCTGTTTTTATTTTTTTTTCCCCTTCTTTTTCATTTTTTTCCCCTTCTTTTTCTTTGTCTTAGCTGTTTGCACTGGATTTACCTTGGTTTTAATATTCACAAGCCAGTAAGGCCTTCTTCTTTAAGTTCTTCCTCCGCCATTATTTTTCCCCTGCACCAATGGTTATGTTGTCTTGAGCATTAAGGTTATTGGTTGGTCCTTGGTGATTAGTTTATCATTCACGATCATTGATTTTTAGAACTTCATTGACCTGGGTGCTTTTTCCTTTTCCAGAACAACTGAAAATTGCAACTCAAAAGATGAGTCCTGGAAATAAAAAAATGTTTTTCTACCTCAGCTATCAACTTGTCCCCCCAGATCTAATTTTACAGAATTTAAAGAAAGAGGAATTTTTTTTTTTTTATCGAACCAATTTGTCTATCTATAGAACGGGATGGACAATTTCTTATGTACCAAACTATAGGTATGTCATGAGTCCATAAAGGTAAGCACCAAACTAATCAAATATGGCGAGAAAAAAGCTATGTTGGTGAGAATGATTTTGATGCGTCCATTGCAAGAGATGAAAATATGCTTGGGAATGGAGGAGTCCAACTTCGAACCTTTCCGGCATGAACCATCAATCTCAGCGAGTGAACTAGGTTTTGGTGTTTCTTCTCGAGCTTCTATTTCTTCTGTTTATGGAGATTCGGGAAAAGATGGAATAGGAAGACGTATTTCCAGAACGAACAAGATACCGGTTAACTCAAACTCCTAATTATATTAAATCTAAAATAGAAATCTTTTTTAGTTTTGTAACTTCAAAATTTTGCCATTTTTATTTTTATTTTTCCTTCTTTTTCTTGGTCCTAGCTGTTTGTATTGGATTTATCGTGATTTTCATATTCACAAGCCAGTAAGATCTTTTTCATCTTCTTTAAGTTCTTCCATTGCCAAATTGTTTTTTCCCTGCATCAATGGCTATGTTTTCTTGAGCAGTAAGGTTATTTTTTGGTCCTTGGTGATTAGTTTATCATTCTCGGCCATGTTTTGTATGGACATATATCACCCTATACTAAACTTCTGATGGACAGGTGGATTTTTCTTTTAAAGTAGAGAAAAGGAGAAAAAAAAGGAATAAGATGCTGTAGTTATGTGTTGCATGACCTGAATTCTTTTCCGCCCTTTTATGTATCTATATTAATTACTTGTCTAATTATGGGGGTTTTTCCATGATTTTTGCCTCTGCTCTTTTTTTTTGGCATATTATGTGTAATTTTTGTGTATATAGAATTTGACGCGCTTACTGGAAGCAAGATCTCTTCAATGGATATTGGTGCACCTGTTGTTCGTATGTTGTACAGTCCTATCAGTAGCCATGCTGTTATTGCTATTCTTCAGGTTGGTATCTAATTCGATCTTTTGCAACTACTGTATATAGAACTTTAAGGTACTAATTTGTAGCTTGTGAGTTGGTTCTCTAAATGTTATTTATTTATGGGAATTATTTGAAATTTTGTATAATGGTTAGGGTTTATTATAAATTCCAAGAACTACCACCCCTAGGTGTTTACCAGGGCTAAAGAATATCGAATTTTGATTAAATTTTTAGAATGTACTTGGATGTAGTCTGATATGCTTGTGAAAAAAGGTGGTAGGATTAGAAACTGTATCAGATGGTAGGAATAGAAACTTGTCCTCAACATTTGCTGACTTATTGATTGCATTGATTGGTCTTCCTATGAAGGGTTAAGCCAAGTCCGATCTAGTAATTAAGGGCCACCTATTCTTCAATGTTCAGAAGGATTTTATTGTTGGAATGGGAGGAATGTACTTCAAAAGGCACTATTTCTGTGGCATCAAATCACAATCCTATTTTATAAAAGCAAATTTTTGTGAAGAGAAGGTCATTTCTACTCAGGTTTGAGTGCTTTTGGCTAGATGATTTTAAGTTTCCACTCAAGCAGTCTTCTGTAAAGGTTGCCTGTCTGTCTTAAATTTGCAAGCATAAATATTTCAAAGAGGAATTGAAGAAAGGTGTGTTGGAGTTTATATAATAAGGGTACGTTAGGGACAAATTTATTATATTCTTGTCCCTTATTGTATTTTCTAATTTTCCCTTTACCTCCCTAGGGAGGTGTATGTAATTCTTATATCTTGTTAGTGAAGTAATATATATGTGGTTGAGAATCTTTTCTCTACACACAACATTCCACTATTCTCTTCTCTCTTCTCCGACCTTCCATTCTCTTGTTCTCTTCCCATCCTTGTATTCTAACTTGGTATTAGAGGTCAAGGTGTTGGTTTGAGAGTTGTGCTACAAGTTTACCATTCCCTTCTCTTCTCTTTGGAACCCTAGGTTACAAAGGGGTTCCAAGGAAGGAGATTCTATGTAAAAGGATTGAAGAAATCATGAGATAGGCAAGAAAGGAGACATTAGAGACACCAAGGGGAAGTTTTCCTTTGAAGTAAGAGGCACTTGGACCTTGGCAGCATTACCGTCAGCCCCGGGGTAATTCTCTCTCTCTCTCTCTCTCTCTCTCTCTCTCTCTCTCTCTCTCTCATCTGGCCAGCTTTGGAGCTTGAACCAGGCCTCTTTGGATCTTCCTAGGGTTTATTATCACCCACTCCTAGCCTAGCATCAAGCCCCTTAGAGTTGTTGCTCCACAACTCAGTTTTCTTTGGATTATATGGTACCGCTAGCCCTGTTGTGGGTCTTTTTTTGCCTCTGAAATGATGTCTGTGATGCTTCCGAATACTATGTGTTTGTAAGGTATGATGTTTGAGACTCTTGAGCTCTTATTTTGTGATGCTACACCTTGAAGAATGTGGTTGTGGTGAATTTCTTTGAGTTATATGCTTGGTTTGCTTGCTGAAATTTTTTTTCTTCTTTGATTCTGAGAGGAAGATATTTGGGTACTGTGTTGCTTGCTTGGTTTGGAGCTCCAATTGTGTTTGTTTAGGAGTATCCATACATTATGTTTGATCTCATTGAACCTATGGAAGCTACATCGGGTTGCCGAGTAGTACCAACCCCAGTTCGATTGTCTTTGATAAACCCAATACTTAGATTTCCCTTGTGAAGTTGGATAGTACCAACTATTTGGATTTGTCACAATTTGTGAAGCTTATCCCTGCGGTGTAGAGGGAAGCTAGAGTATATAAATGGACTATCAAGGCTCCCACTGTCACTGATTCAGCATACCAGAAATGGAAAATTGCGAATTCTATAGTTATGACTTGGCTCATTTTTTCCATTAAACTTAAGATAGGTAGAAGATTTATTCGGAAGAAAACTGCTAATGATATTTGGGATAGCGTCTCTAAGACCTATGACAGGGTAGGCGACTCTGCTAAGGTCTACCAGCTCCTTCAGCAGTACCTCTCCATGAAGTAGGGGAGCAAGACCATCTCTGACTATTATACTACTGTTATTGGACTTTGGGAGGAGTATGATCATTATCGAGATCTTCACTTGTTCAATTCTGAAGATGAAGCCAAGGTCTACATGTCTCTTGAAAAGGAGCAAGTTTTGATCTTACTAGGTGGGTTGAACTCAGACTATGAGCCAATTCGGATATAGATTTTGGGCTGGTCACCTCTTCCATCCCTTGATGATGTGTGTTTTGGACCTTGCTCTGCCACTTGAGCAATCTGATCTTTCTTCCACTACCCACAAAGAATAGCGTGGAGGCTATTTGTGGTGTTCAATGTTGGTACTTCAAGTAGAATGAATGGTCCAAGTATTGTGGTGCTTGGCAAGGTTCTTATAGTAGACCTCTAAAAGAGATTCTTGTTAATAGACGCACTATTGTGTTCAAAGATGTGGAAGAAATGTCCATTTTATAGTTGCCATGATGCCATGGTGTTGCCTAGACCCTAGATGAGGTCAATGTTGCCAAGGTGAGTGCTACATTACTGATATATTCCAAGCCCTCCCCCACCAAAAAATATTCTTTGCATGTTTTCCGAAAGATTTAGGGAAGTTGGAATTGTACATTAATGAGCACAGTCCTCTCTTATTTATAATGAAATAAAACCCTAAAGGGCTTAAGGGTCCGTTTAGATATAACCCTAAAACCCAATGTTACAATAATTCATTATCCAACACTCCCCTTCAAGTTGGGCACGGATCACACATACCCAATTTGGACAAAATAAAGTAAAAAGATTTTCTACTAAGTCCCTTTGTGAGAATTTTTGCTAACTGATGTTCACTCTGCACAAAAGGAATACAGATAAAGCCTTGCTCCAACTTCTCCTTGAAGAAATGCCTATCAATCTCCACACGCTTAGTACGATCAAGCTGAATAGGGTTGTGTGCAATGCTGATGGTTAACTTATTGCCACAATATAACGTCAGCATTTGGATGGACACACACCCAAATCATGAAGTAGACTGCAACCAAAGTAGTACACAAATCCTATGTGTCATTGCTCGCAACTCAGCCTTTGCACTACATCGAGCCACAACTGGCTGTTTCTTACTGCGCCACGTAACCAAGTTACCACCAACAAAGGTACAATAGCTAGTAGTAGAACGAGGATCAATCAACAGCAATATATGTCTCAATCCTCATATGATCTGTAGGAGAGAATAAAATGCTGTTTCCTGGGGCAGTCTTCAAGTACCTAAGGATACGGTACACGACATTCATGTGTGAGGATTGAGGAATAGGGATAAAGCATGTACGGACTCACTAAACTAATTGCATGAGTTATGTTTGGTCTCGTGTGGGATAGAAATATAAGTCTTTCAAGTTCCAACCAACCTTTGATACCGACCTTTATCAATAGGTTCATCTTCCTTGCTTCTGGGATGAGAGTTAGCCTCAATAGGGGTATCCAAGGGTTGACACCCTAACATACCCACTCTCAGAGAGGAGGTCCAAGGTGCATTTTCTCTGAGAGAGAACAATACCCATAGTAGATGGTGCCACCTCAATCCCAAGAAAGTATTTTAGCATTCCTAGGTCCTTAATCTCAAAATCCTTACCAAGATAGGCTTTGAGCTTCGAGATTTCAGCTGTATCATTTCCAGTAACGACAATATCGTCCATGTACACTATCAGCACAGTAATATGATCACCCACCCTTTTAATGAATAGAGTATGATCAACATTACTTTGAGTGAAACTGAATGTTATTATGGCCTTGTGGGACCGACCAAACCATGTGCTAGGAGATTGCTTCAATCCATACATAGCTCTCTTCAGTCTGCGTGCACACTTTGCCTTTGGTTTTTGAACTAGAGTATCATGGTGGAATGTCCATATACTCTTCCTTAGTTAGCTCTCCTTGAAGAAAAGCATTCTTGACATCCAGTTGCTATAGTTCCCAACCTCGGTTCACTACATAGGAGATGATGACTCAAACTATATCCATTTTGGCCACAGGAGCAAAGGTCTCCTGGTAGTCATCCCATAAGTCTGAGTAAAGCCCTTTGCCACTAGTCTTGCCTTGTACTTATTCATAGTCCCATCAGCATTATGCTTGACCATGAACACCCATTTGCAGCCAACTGGCCGCTTTGGAGGGGAAGATCAACCAAATATCATGTGTTATTCTTATGAAGGGCTCTCATATCCTCATTCATTGCCTCCTTCCCATTTAGGTTTTGCATTTGCCTCTTGCCATGTTTAAGAATAGAAACAGAGGACAAGGATGACACAAACACACAATATGATGGAGAAAGGGCATTATTAGACACAACATTGGAAATATGATGTTAAGTGCAAGTCCTATTACTTTTCTATGAGCAATAGGAACATCAAGAGACTGATCAAAAGTAAGGGGAAAGGTTATACCTGGGAGAGAGGATTTGGGATCAGGGATCAATGGAGTAGTGTGAAATCTACTTTTCTTTCGAGAGAACTTCTGTAACACTAGACCATACTGTGTTTTCTGTTGAACCTGTGGCTCCCCTTGAATGGGAACCGCCTGGTCCTGAATTGATGGCTCCCCCTAAATAGGAACCTCTGGACCAGTAGTCTTCTCTCCAGTTTCCTTTTGAGTTTCCCCTTCATCCATGGGAGGAAATAAAGGAGCAAGTTAAAGGTAGGAATTTGTATCACCTCTTCACTACCAGAAGTCCCCCTTGAAGAGGTGAGAAGTAAGCCTTTGTCTCTTGAAAGATCACATCCGTAGAAGCCTTTGTCTCATGAAAGATCACATCCTTAGAAACAAAGAGTTTCCAAGAAGGTGGATGATAGCATCGGTATCCCTTCTGAGTGGGAAGGTAGCCAACAAAAATATACCTGAGGCCACGATGGTCAAGCTTGTCAGGAATCTAATGATTTCGAACAAAGTAAATACAACCAAACACCTTGGGTGGAATAACAAAAGTATGAGACCCAGATGACAACTCAATGGGACCCCTAAATCTAGGAATATGAGAAGGCATCCTATTGATGAGATATGTAGTAGGAAGGACTGTCTCACTCCAATAAGGAGCAGGTACCTACATCTCAAACATCAAAGAGCGAGCAACTTAAAAAAAGATGTCTATTCTTATGTTCGACCACCCCACTCTGCTCTGGGGTAACCACACGACTAGTTTGATGGATGATCGCATTATCAACCAAATAGGATTGGAAGGAACCATCCATATACTCCTTTCCATTATCAGTACACAATATCTTGATCTTAACATCAAGCTGAGTCCTAACCATGCAATGAAATTCCCGAAAGCACTGAAACACCTCACTTTTATGATGCAATAAATAAATTCAAGTAGCACGAGTACTGCAATCAATAAAAGTAACAAACCATCTATAGACAAGAACAGAGATACGGTTGGTAAGGCCCCAAACATCAGAATGAATCAAAGCAAAAGGAACAGTACTTCTATTATTAAAAAATAGGATAAACATTCCAAGTTTGTTTTGCCAAAGCACATGCATCACAAGTAAACTGATCCATAGTACAGTGTCTAACTAAAGTAAAAAATAATCTACATAAAGTGCCCCATGGGGGGTGACCCAGACGAAGATGCCATCCCAGAAGCTCTGAGAGTGCTAAATCAAAAGATGTGTGTAGAGCCCGTGAAGGACTAGTGTCCAGGTAAAAGAGACCACCATCCATTTTACCATTGCCAATCGTTGCCCCAGTCACCAAGTCCTGAAACACACAGTGAATAGGAAAGAAGGTGACTTTACATTTCAAATATTTAGTAATACTACCAATAGAAAATAAATTAGTAGAAAACTGAGGAACATTTAACACAGAGGACAAAGATAACGAAGGAGAGCACATAATGGAATTTGATCCAGCAATAGGTGAAAGAGAACCATCTGCAACACGAACTTTGGTATTACCTGTAGAAAAAAGGTGTGCAAACCAGTCATGTGATCAGTAGCCGCAGAGTCGATTATCCAAGCCTAGGGAGTAATAGATGCACTATAACCACAGTATATAGTACCTGACTTGGCTAAGTGGGAGGCAGTAATTTTGTTGGTAACGAGGAGGCAACAACAACAGTGGAGGATCCCATCTAAGTTAGCATACGACGAAGCATGGCCATCACTTCAGTAGAGAAGGAGGATCCTCTAGTAGTCGAGCTATTAAAATCGGCTGTAGTATCAGACTAATTTGCCTAAGTGTTCTTTCTATGACTCTACACTCATGAGAGTTGGCGAGGATTCCATGGAGCTTTCAACAAGTCTCCCTGGTGTGACGTTCCTTGCCACAATAATCACATTTAACAATTGGTTTATTAATAGAGGATGGGTTAGCAGTCCGTGAACTAGTTCCAGTAGCAGAAACCAGAGCAGTGCGATCTTGAGAAATAGGCTGTAGCATCTCAGATCGATGTTGCTCCTCAACCTAAATTATGGAATAGCCTCCTCAAGAGTGGGTGAAGGATCGAGCACATTAACCCTAATTTGATAATATCTGCCAAAAAATCATAAACGCGGAGCTCTTCCTCACGCTTCTTAAATCCAACAACATCAGGCTCACAAACAGGTTGATAAGTCTCATAATAGTCAATCTCATTCCACATACCTTGTAGATCAGAGTAATATTGAACCACATGTAACTCCTTCTAAGTAGCCCGATGAACCTTTTTCCTTAGTTCAAAACACTGGGCACATTTTCCCACATGGGAATAGGTGGCCTTAGCGGCGTTCCAGATCTTAGCAGCAAAATCAAGTAACAGATATGTCTGAGCAATAGAAGAGGACGTAGAATTAATAAGATTGGACAATACCATCCAATTCGCAGTATCCCCTTTGTCATGAGCAGAACCTGTAGTATTAGGGCAAACTTAATCACCTGTGAGAAATCCGGCATAACTACGCAATCGACTTGTAGTAAGACCGAGATCAGATTAGATAATTGCTCCCATCCAAGTTAATGGTGCTAGTAGGGAAGAAGGGGTAGTCATGATCAGAGGAATGACCTCCTCCTTCCTGAGCGACCGATGTTCCAAAAGAATAGCACAATCCTCCTTATTTATAATGAAATAAAACCCTAGGAGGGCTTATGGGTCCGTTTGGATATAACCCCCTATTACAATAACTCATCATTCAACATTTCCATATCACGTCTGTTTTCTTTTTTGGGGTCTTTTGATATTTACTTCCATATTTTTTTTTATTTGGATAGGTTGAAAAAATTCTTTCATGTTGACCTCTATAACTAAATTTCTTTTATATTCTAGGATTGCACAATTCGGTCCTGTGATTTCGACACCGAACAGACTTGTGTGTTGCATTCACCTGAAAAGAGAATGGAACAAATTTCTTCTGAAACAGAAGTCCATATGGCATTGACCCCTCTCCAACCTATTGTTTTTTTTGGTTTCCACAGACGGATGAGTGTAACAGGTTTGTTATTAATCTTTATCAATGTTATTTGTGATTGATTTACCCTTATAATTTTCTCTAAACCTTTTACTGGCTTGCCTGCATGAAGTGGTTGGAACTGTCGAAGGGGGAAGGGCACCAACAAAAATAAAGACAGATTTGAAAAAACCTATCGTCAATCTTGCTTGTCATCCTCGCCTGCCTGTCTTGGTAACGTGCTTAAAATGACTTATAACATCTCTATGCTCTTGGCGGCTCAGGTTTGAAGTGGCTGATTGTCTTCTAATAGTCTGTATTGTTTTTAGTATGTGGCTTATGCAGATGGTTTGATTCGAGCTTACAACATCCAGACCTATGCCGTTCATTACACACTACAGCGTAAGATGGGGTTAATAATTTCGTTTAGTCTCAGCTATTACCATTTTAAGAAGGATCTCTTAGTAAATACTCTTTTCTGAATAAATGGTATCTTTTCCTATTATATTTCCTTGTTCCTTGATACAGTTGATAATACTATTAAGCTCATTGGTGCTGGTGCGTTTGCGTTTCATCCAACTTTGGAGTGGATATTTGTTGGTGATAGACGGGGTACACTTCTGGCATGGGATGTGTCAACTGAGAGACCAAATATGATTGGAATGTAAGTTTCCCATTGTTATCTTTGAAAGGTGGTTGGTTCCTGCTCTTTTGGATTTGTGGAAATTGGGGATTCATGCTTCTAGAGAAAGGAATCTTGATCTTCTGATGTCCATATTCAAATCCTTTGCTTACCTTTTTTTTTTTTAAGCTACCAAATTTTGCTTACTAGATAATGCAAACAAGTAAGCGACAGTACAGGAAGAACTGTTTTATGTTATTTGTTTGTTTATGTAGTGATAAATAAGTATTGAAGATTGGTAATGATTGCTTATCACTTGTCAATTAGTTGTTAAATATAAATAATTGATTATTCATTTGTGTTGTTGGTAGGTTTATAAAATAAGTGGGATCCATTAGAAAAAGGAAATTTCATGTATACGGTACACCTAGTTTTGCTTGGCAGGAGGAAAAAAAAACTTTGGTGGAGTCGAGGAAGAGATATAGTGATCAGTGATTGCTGGCTTAATTAGTAATCATTAATATTTACTGATTTAATTGGTTACCATTAATTATTATTAATTTATCAGGTAAGCACAATTGCCTAGGACTTGCTTCTCTGTATGGGCCATGTTGTTAGAAAAGACTCCCCTGAGATGACTCTATTAAGAGAGGTAGAATCAAAATAGGTTTGTGCTGTGTCAAGAGTTTCAAGAGGAGGCCATCCATTTGTTCTTGGGTCGTCCATGGGAGTGGGTGGTGGTGGGGGTGCTGGCTGTTCCATTGCATGCAATGATGGAGGAGTGGGAAGGAAATGCCATGGAGGGTAGGATGGTGTTTTTTTGGCTATGAGCTCCTTTTGCTGTATCTTGGAGTACTCAGAAAGAAAGAAATGAACATGCGTCATATGTGATGGTGTAGTGAGCTAAAAGATTGGTTGCGAGCTGGTCTTTGTTTATCCCAGATTTTTTTTTGGGGCAGGGGGGGTGGAACTTCTTTGTTTATGGGAAAGATCGTGTAATGATTTTAATTAAATAGAGGCCTGCATATAGCTACAGGTTCTTTATGGGGAGGGTTTGATGTAGAGTTTGTTTCGACTGTCTTTTTTGTATAGCACCCGAGTTTACTTCTTTGTTTATGGGAAAGATCGTGTAATAATTTTAATTAAATAGAGGCCTGCATATAGCTACAGGTTCTTTATGGGGAGGGTTTGATGTAGAGTTTGTTTCGACTGTCTTTTTTGTATAGCACCCGAGTTTACAGGTTGCGTTTTTTTGCTTATTTGAATTTTAATGAATCTTACCCTTTCCCAAATATATATATATATATATATATAAGGGGGGTCAAAATTGGGTAAATACCGGCTTCAGAATATGGACTATGTTACAACCTATTCCAGCCTGTCGTGTTGGGGTTTAAGCAGCATCTAGGAGGATGAAAATCTCCAACAATTCTGATTCTGTCCTATTATGTGCCTTAATCAATAAGGTTACAGCTGGGGTAGAAATTGGAGACTCTCTAGACTAGGTCAAGAACAAATATGAGGGATTGATTTTGATCCTGCCTTTTGAAGGGAGTTTTTTTTTTTTTGGGTGTGTTTTACTTAGTGAACATGTAGTAGTTTCCTATTTAATGTCTTCTTGTCAAACAAGTAATTCAGCATATCAGCTAAGGAAGGTCTTGGTTATTAAGTAGTTTCTCATTTCTAATTACCACTGCATGATTTCTTGGAAATGAAGTCATAGTGCACAAAGGTTCAGAGCCAGACCAACTAATCCAAGAGCACTCGTCCATGAACTAGTTAGTAGTTACAGTTACAAATAAAATAAAGAAATGTAACCAATGTTTATTGCTAAAAGCAATCTCCCAGATCGATTCTTGGGATCCTTCCTTTCATCAGTGGAGCTAATAGAGATATAATTAGAGAAGATTCCTGAAATTTAGAATTAGAGAAGATTCCTGAAATGATTTTCTGGATTTTTACATTTTATGGATACTCTTAAGAAGAAAATATTTATAATTCCTACTTGATTTCCTATGGATATTTAAATTTTATGTAAATGGTCATGATGTGTGATTTGTTAGTGTTCTTTTTAAATCTGTATGTATTGGTGAAGACAAATAGATAATAGGAATTTTTTTGAGGATACTTGGACTATATCTATATTTTTTAGGATACTCTATATCTTCCATTATGTTTTCTCTTTCAGATAAGGTACTGATATTTTCATATTTTATGTATTTATTGTAGTATTTTGAGTAAAAGACTGCAGTTGTGGGATCACTTCCAATCTTATACCATTATATATGTTTGTTTTACTTATGTAATGGTTCACAAGTGTTTGTTTGCACTTATTCTATTTATTGAAAGATCCATGGAGTTTTTTTATTTTTATATTTTCTATATTTTTTGCAACATGACCACACAAGTTGGCATGTTTCCATGCTTATTTTCTTTTTCCAGAGGGAATCTGTTACCTAGACACTTCATGTACCCGCAGAGTACCCATGTTGACATGGCACGACATGGTCATGAGATATTCAGATGTGTCCGACACTCCGACGTGCGACAATAAATTGAATGCTTTGTACATGGTTATGTTGGAGAAGAAGAATAACCCCCATTTGACACATTTTAACTGACCCTCAGTACCCCTACCCATTTTTAGACATATGTCGCTCTTTCTTAAGGCCTTGTTTGGATTTTCCCCCCTAGGGTGGTTGGAAAACAGAAAAACACTTCCATATCAGAAACAATGTGTTTATGCGATTTTTGTTTTTGAAACCAACTAACCTGAAAAAATAGATGGGGCCAGAAATCTCACTCCCCCTTGCCCCTCCTTGAGATTGATATCCATAAAGCCTTTGACTCCATTTGATGGGACTTCATATACCGAGCCCTTTTATCCATGTCCTTCCCCCTCCCTTTGTCGACTGGATCTATGCTTGTATTTCTTCCCCCTCTCTCGTTGTCCTTGTTAACGGCTCCCCAGCTGGTTACTTCGCCCCTTCTGTGGGGATTAGGCAAGGATGTCCCCTCTCCCCCCTTCTTTTCTCCCTCTCTCTTGAGGTCCTCCCTAGATCCATCAAGTCCTAAACTAATGATTTTCTCATCTCCCCTATCCCCAAATGCAAATCTATCAACCTCACCCACCTTACTTTCGCTGATGATCTTATCCAAAAACGATCCTTAATCCATTGAATCCATTCTTTCCTCCCTTCGCCTCTTCGAGTCCATCTCGGGTCTCCGCATCTATCTTCTTAAATCCAACATCTTTCTTTCGGGTGTCTCTGATGACATAAAATCCCACCTTCTTCACCTCACTGGTTTCTCCCTCGGTTCCCTTCCTGTCAAATACCTTGACCTCCCTCTCATCTCCTCTAGTCTGATTACCCATCATTGCACCCCCATGCTAAAAAACATCTGCAATCGGCTCCTCCTATGGAAAGGCAAGCTTCTCTCCTATGCGGGCCAATTGGAGCTCAATTGGAGCTCATCGGTTTTGTCCTCCAATCTTCTTATATCTACTAGTTGGGTGTTTTCACACTCCCCAAGGCTATCATCAAAGCCATTGAGTCCCTATTCTGCTCCCTTCTCTGGAAGGGTGAGAAAGCCTCTAAATTCCTTTGTCCCATCCTGTGGACCTCTGTTTGTCTCCCCAAATCTGAGGGAGGCCTTGGCCTTAGAAGGATCAAAGATGTTAATTCTGCGGGTATTCTCAAGGTCATCTGGAAGATTGCTTCCAATCACAGTAGTATCTGGGTCTCTTGGGTCTGCTCCTCCTTCCTCCGTAAGGATTCCTTGTGGACGGCTCCCCTCACCAACAATGCCCCTTGGGTGTGGAAGAAAATTCTCCTGGCGAAGCCTCTTGCCATTTAGTCTATAATTTGCAAAATCGGCAATGGCTTTTTCACTTCTCTTTGGCTTGACAACTGGTACCCTTCAGGCGTTCTCTTTCCCCAAGCGGGCTTAGATCGGTCTATTCCTTTGGAATTACAAAGTGCTCCCCCGTCTTCTTCATCATTGCCAATGGTACTTGGGTTCTGCCCTCCTCCCCCAACCCTCTTCTCTCCTTTTGGTCCTCCCTCCCCCTCCCCCACCTTCCCATGGAAGACAGAGTAATATGGACTCCCTCCCCCATTGGAACCTTCTCCTCTCTCTTTGCTTGGCATCTTGTCTGTACCCCTGGTACCCTCTGTCCTTGGCTCAAAATTACCTGATTCCAATTTCACATCCCCCACCACAGTTTCACTGTTTAGAGAGCCCTCTCCAACTGTCTTCCGACCCAAGCTTTCCTTATCCACCGCCATATCCCTGTGTCCCCCTCTTGCTGCCTTTGCTGGAATGGCTAAGAAAATACCAACCATCTCTTCTTTGAATGCCCTTCTCTACTGTCTGGAAAAAGACCCTTGGCCTATGTTGGCGTTCCAGAAGATCTCCCCTCCCACTCTCCTGTGAATGGAAATGGATTGACATGACCTTTGTTGGTAATACCATCTACGACATCGCTGGAAAGCTTGCCTTCGAAGCTGCCATTAGTCACATCTGGATGGAGCGAAACCTTCGTAGATGGACTTCCAACTCTAGGTCTTTCGACAAGATTTGGAATGCCATTTATTTTGAGGTCTCCTCCAAGCTCGCTCTGATGCCGCCGTCCCCAGTCGTCAGTACCCCTAGGAACATTTACATTGTCTCCTCTTGGGGTCTCCCCAACCCCCTTCAATCTCGCCCTTCGCCTCCCACCGCCCCTTCTGGGCTGTAGCATCTTCTTTGATTTTGGTTTCTTTTCCTTGCCCTTGGGGGTTGTACTCCCCCGCCTTTTATTTTTTCCTCCTTGGTAATGAATTTCTTATTCACAAAAAAAAAATAAATATTTTTAAAGAACAGTAAAAAAAGGACAGAATAGATGTTCTGCCACTCTTCATCCCTCTCACCGTTTTCTTTCCCTGATTTCTTGTGCCGTTTGCAGTCTATCACTCTCCATTTTTCTAACTGCACTGTGGATGGGCATGTAGATTGGATTGTTTTTGATGCTGCTGACCCCATGGTAGACTAAAATGGAACTATAGTTTACAGTGCCATCGTTGGATTTGTTTTGACTACTGTTGGATTAGAATCTTTTATCCTCTGCTTGGTAAATCAAAATAAGATTATATCCACAGAATGAAGATTATCTTAAAGAAAATCTGTTGGATTGGAACCCCTTATCTAATTGCATAGGATACTTGATGAAGATCAAAGCTAGAAGAAGAAGAAGAGGACAAAAATAAAATTCAGGAAAAATACTGTTCACGAGTTACTTTTCTCGTGAACAGTGGTTTGGGTCCATATTTTTCTATTTTAATTTTCGATTTAGTTTAGTTTCAATAAGTTTCTATTTTCTGTTTTGTCTTGGAGGAGACCTCAAAATAAATCGAAGTTAGTGGTCACGAGACTTCAAGACGACTTCTTTGTCCAAAGATTTGTTTCCTTTCTATTTTGTTTCCTTTTGTAAAAGGTTGGTTTGTCTTAGGACAAGCAACTTAGTTACCAAAACTCCAAAAGTCTTTGTTTCCTTTTGGTTTGATTCTTCTTGTACAAGGAAGATCTCTTTTAGAGAGACTTTCTTGGTTTCCTCTTCTGTTATTTGCTATTTTTGTTCTTTCTTGTGAGGAGTTTTATGCCTATAAATTGTAATGACCCTTAAAAGGTACCCCATGAATTGAAGTTATGAAAGAAAGTTTGCTTTGTGCATCCTCATTGTCCTTAGACTCTTAGAGAGGCTGTGACTGAGAGAATCAAAATAAGTTGAGAAGCTGTGGGTGAGAGATTCGTGTCTGAGAGACTACCCTATCGCCCTTCCCTGTCCCCCTTATTCTCTAGTTTTATTTTTCAATCGATCTAAATATTATTCAAAAGAGTAAATCTGTTGCTGAAAAGATCCTGTCTGGGGTTAGGTCCTTTGTGTCCTAACTCTAGATTAATACTTGGCCCCTATTTTGATTCATGCCAATTCTTGACATGATTCGACAAAACACTTTTTTTCCATTTAAATAATTTTCTTTTGTTTTCAGACCAGAAACCAACAATTTTGTGCTTTTAAAATGAAATAAGTCAAAGAACAAGAACAACAATGACTGCCTAATCTAAATTCGTCCTGTGTCTTGGGGACAGTTTTATCCAGCTGCTTGACATAATCACTGTAGTTTGTACCCATACCTGTACCCATAGTTGTCACAGTGTCTAGGTGACCCAAGGCGTTAGGGTCCAAAAACAATGTGACCAAGGCGTCGAGCAACTATGCCTGAACCCAGGTAACATAGTACAGGGCTGAATGCTGTTTTGGGTGAATAGAAATATATTAAACCCAGAGGGAAAAGGAAGCAAATACAAGCCAGAGGACTGAAACATAGGAGGAACAAAAAAAAAAAAAAGGCCGAGGCCTAACTACCTACAACCACAAATTAAACACAACAGGGCAAAAACAAAAGGGCTAAGAGGGAGGGGGGCTTTCCCTAATTGGGAGATCCCAGGACTCCAGGAGGTATATATATATATATAT
>NC_056559.1:9590011-9597520 GCF_013358625.1 Macadamia integrifolia
AAACATTAATCGACCGAGGGTTTGGTCTCAACGGTGGCAGCGTATGGCCATATCATAATAGACAAAATGTTAGTAAAAAAAAAAAAAACTCAATTAAAATATAATAAATAAAATATTGTTAGTAAAAAAAAAAAAATCGACCGCCTAGGTACTAAAGCGTGGTATGGCGTCCATGGCGGTCGACATGGCGGCGCCTAGTAGTCCATGGCGACCGCCAAGTGTGAGAACATAAATCGTTGAACTGCCATGACTCAATTTTACCGCCAGGACGCCAAGGCGCCGCCTAGGCGACGCCTTGACAACTATGGATACGATGCCCTCCGATATGTATCTTAAATTTATCCGACCAATACAGTGACTGATATCAATGCTTTAGTTCTTGCCTACAACTGAGCCCAAGTCTTAATAAAATCTGGAGAATAGGAAGGTCACGGTGCCACGATCCTCTCTAAGAATGGATCCCAATGTGGCACTAGTCGAACCAGCACTCTGGCGAATACAATCACCAAATCTAGAAATGAGAACCCCTTGGGGTGCCATGAATCAAGCCACTTATATGCGTCCTCCCCATCATCAATAATAATAGACCTGGTGGAGCCTTCAACCAAATGCCTGAGCTTCAAAATCCTCCTCTAAGACCATGAGGATTCAAAGGAGCATTTGACTGACCATATAGAGTCCCTTCTAAGCCATTTGGAGGAGCATTTGACTGGAATCAAGATTTAAAACTTGGATTGGTGAGCCTGTGATGATAGCTACTAGCTGCTATATGTAATCCTGCTCGATGGAATACTTCTAGAGTTATGGTTGACTTGTAGCAGCTTGTAGATTATTTTAGGCCACAGTATATTATTTCAATATTGTGGCTTTTCCTATCAAATTTATCTGCTCTTTGTACAATTTTTGGAATGTCATATCTGTTCTGCACAAAGTTACGTGATTCTTTTGCTGTGTGACACTTCCTGTATACAATTTATTTGGGAAATTGACTTCTAGTTGCAACTTCAGTACGCAGGTTGGTTCCCAGCCAATCACTTCAATTGCATGGGTTTCCACATTAAGGCTTCTTGTGACTCTTTCCAAAGATGGGTCCCTTCAAGTTTGGAAAATACGAGTCATACTTAATCCAAATCGGCCTCCTATGCAAGCAAATTTTTTTGAGCCTGCTGGTAATCTAACTTCTTTACCTAATCTGGTCTTTATTCATGTTTAATTTTATTTTCCCTGTTCTTAAGAGAATGATATTTACTTTGCGAATTTCAGTACATCTGATCTTCCTTAATCTGTTTTGCGGGCTCCTCCTGTGTTTTCTGATGTAATTTGGTCCTCTTATGTTTTTATTTTATGCATTTATCTTTTTTGCTTTCTGTTAATGATGTTTTTATTTTCCCTCTAATTGATAAGTTTGAATTTGGAGGGCAATGAAGTCCAAGATGCTAAAATCTCACTTGGGTTGGAATTATTAGATTTGTTCACTTCTTTCTCTTTTCAGTAAAATTGTAATTTATCCTTATGTCTGGTTGTGTTCTTGGTGTTTCTGGGCTTGTTTACAATTGTAAATTTATATACTTAAAAAGTTCAACTGAAGATATGTATCATCTCAGTTCCCCAACCTACCCCGACCTTTATATCTTTACAAAATTTGGATTATATTTAGGTCTAAATGGGGTGCTTGGTGGCTTAATAGAGATTCGGATTCATCATAGAAGTTAGCCTTTTATTTTCTCTTATTCTTTGGAGGAACCATTAGCTGTCAAAGGAAGGTTTTTTTTGATGATTCCCGCCAAGAGTCTTTTGATTTGACCCAACAATCTATATAGATATTACATAATATATTCCAATTTGTTTGTGTGAGGATCTTCTAGGTGGTGAGGTATTAGCATATTGTGGTACTGGTAGTTTTTGAGGGTCAAATATTGGAGCATTACTTGTAGTTGGGTGAATACATTTGTCAGGCAGATCTAGTTCTCTTTTACAATATGGATTTACTGTGTGAAGGTGGGCTCCTGGACCTGTTACTTGAAGCAATTATGAAGTCTTATTCAAGAGAACCTAGTTGATCCTCTAGAGTTAACCTTATTTGTTTGAGAACCAAGCTTAGCCCTTTAAAGTTGTAGTTGATGGCATAGCATTGTCAGTGCTACACCATGTGCATGATTTCGAAGGTGGGCAGTGGATTGCTTGATCATTTGCCCATGAGTTTCTGCTTCACCTTTAAAATATGCAACCACTAAATGTAATTGCTTGGCATATCCTGGGTGCTCCCAATTACATTTGTGACCTTATACAAAGTTGATATTTAGTGTGAGCTTTTCAAGGATTATGGTTTGGAATGGGTCAGGTAGGTCGGTTGGGGCAATACCCAAGCTGCCAGAGAAATACATAACCTCTTTATTGATTAGTTTGAGGAAATCAACCTGTGACAGTTTCAGACCTAGAATTCTAGAACAACCAACAATGACAAGGAGGAGGTTAACATCCAATTGTAGTAACTCAAAATGTGAGGAAATTACAAGTATGCCCTCACTACTTAAATAACACATAAAACACAAAACATCCTAACAAGAAAAGACATGACAAGTATACCTGATGTAGATGACCCCATTCATGGCCTCTCATATCAAAAAGGAAGAAGAAGAACTGGAACCAGGACCACTCGAGCCAATCTGGTCCTGGAATGGTCCAGCCAGCCAAGCTCCATCAAGCTAGCTGAAACAAACTTCTATAAATGCCCAAAAAGTCTCTATCGATGTGCTGTTTTTACCACTCAACTAGACAACTACTGAGAATGAGAATCAATTTCAGTTTTTAGTATGGCTTTAGTTTCTGTTTTATTTCTTTTCTTACCAATCAAGGCAGTTTAAAATAGGAAGGCTTAGTTTCGTTTTGTGACAGTTTCTATATTTAAACTTCCCTTTTCAGTTCATTTTCTAATTTTGAAACTTACCAAATTGGGGGTTAGGCCTTAGCTATATAAAGGCCCCATTGATTGTACTGTTGGACAAGTTGAATTAATGAATTTTTATGCTTGCTTGCAAGTTTGTCTGAGAGAAACTAGCCTTCAGCATTTGAGATAGCCGCCGGTGAGAGGCCCAATGCTGAGACAGCCTACCCCCCACCCACATCTATCCCATTGGGTTCTCCATTCTCTATTTTCTTCTTCCTCTATTGCTACTACTTTGTTTTGAGTGATTATCTGTGATCTGAATCTAGCTGTTAAAGTCCCTGGAGTACTGCTATTTCTTGATCTGAGAAAGACCCTGCAATATCTTGAAGATGGGTTTTCCGCCTAATCCTGCCATATCTTCCCAACCTGAGGGCCTTATGGTACCAGCTTTGGAGGGTTCCTCAAGCACCCCTAGAAGACCACCGGACCTAGTCGTTTGGTCTTTCTGATGCGTGTCCACTGAGTTATTTAAAATTTCCAGATTTTGACCTAAATTTGACCTAATTCTGGTCAGCACCATATCTCCTCAACCGGTGACCGGTTGAATTTATTGCTTTGGGATTTTGTTGAGGCGATGTATGAAACTCCGCTGGGTCGAGTTCTCAAGATTCTCTCATTCAGCTCTAATTTTCCACATTTGATAATTTCTGTAATCTGTCCAGAATATTAGATCTGTGTACTGGGGGTCAGTATTAGATATTGAAATTTTTGTTACTCATATTTAACTTCTGAAATTATATCAGAGTTGTGGGTTGAATACTTTCTTTATTGTACTGTTAAACCCTATCCGGTTGTCTTATTGGCCTGTTATTTGACCTAGCTGTGTGGGGTTTGATTGTGTTGGAGTTTGACTTATATTTGAGGTTGATTACCTCTGAGGCCAGCTTTACATTAATACCCTTATGGGCTATAATAGTAATCTTTAGGGGCATAGTAACCCCTATGCGCAGCTTGGAACACCCCGGAAGAAATATGTTCTTAAATAAGGCTTTTGTAAAAAAATCAGCAATCTGTTGACTGGAGCTAACAAACAGAGTGGAGATCACTTTCCTCATCACAACATCCCGTACTAAGTGATAATCAACTTCAATATGCTAAGGTCTTTCATGAAACATTAGATTACTAGAAATATGAATGACAACCTGACTATCACAATCATAGTTGTCACGGCATTGCCTAGGAGTCCAGGCGTCTTGGTCGTCTAGGCTGGCGCTAATGTAGAATTAGGATTGGTAAGGCCAACCTAATCCCAAAGCTGCATGATACTCTCAAAGAACAACCACAATTGAAGTAGGACAATAGCACAAATATATTAGACTAAAAGAGAAATCAGATCTGGAACATTCAAAGCTATTGATCCCAATACTAGGGTATCTCTGATCAGATTGGTAGTACTGATAACATGGACTTACAAGACTTCGTATAGGTCCAAATCAACTTAATACCATGAACCAAAGTCCAAGAGAACAATAGGAATTAAAACAGCGCTATCGATCTCAGTTTTGGACAGCACAGACCACTAAAAGACAAGAAAATGAAGATTTTAAATCTCTCTAATGGTTGGTCAGAATGACCAGATCTTTTGGTCGAGTGTTGGTCCAGATGGGAGGAGAGATCGACCCTAGTTTCAGCCAATTCTGCTAATTCTGATGGCTGAAACTGTTTCAGGTAGCCAAAAACTAAATAGAAACTTCTGAAATTTCTAGGCAGAACTGAAAGGAAACTGAATTTAATACCTGTAGGAACTTGAGCAGATCAATAGGTCCTTGAGTAACTGAGAGAAGAAGAAGCTTTATTTCTTGCCCATATGACTATTTTGTGCCTTATTAGATTATGACTCACAAACAGTAATTCAGTCACAAATTGATACATCAGTAATTTTGGCTGTGACTTTCCCAAGTTATTTTTTTTGAAGGGATGTGATGGTAAATGAATTTGTTTAATCAAGAAGAGAAAGAGTAAAAATGGCATACATTAATGTAGAAGTAGGTTTACACTAGGTAAACAAACTCCCAGTAGTTAAATAGCCCAAACCAATTTAAATTTGAACCCTCGAATCAGTCTTAACAGAAACCAGAAAATAGAACCAGAGACAGAGAACCTCAGCAGGGAAGTTAGGATGACCAAACCTGTTCAGAATTAACTAGAGACAACCCAGGAAACTACTTGCAGTAGCAGATATTAACTCACCAACAAAAACCCAACAGCAATTATCAATTTCCAGGCAGAACTGGGTTTCGGCCAGAACAGGGAGAAAACCTGCGGTGGAGTTTTGGCTGGGTAGCAGGGTTGAGACCCTGGTCGAGTGGTCCCCTTGAGGTGACCTTTGAACCCTCCAAAGGGGCTTTCAAAGTTGCTGGACAGAATAGAAGAGAAGGGCCCTGCCGATTTGACTCAAAACCCTAACAAGTTGCAATCGACCTTGAGTTGTTGAGCTGATCTTCCACAGAATTCGATCCTTGTTTAGGTCTTCAAATAGGTTTAGTTTTGTCTCACAAACACTCCTCTCACAATAAGCAATAGCAGAAATTAGAAGAAGGGAAAAGAAGAAGAATATAGTAAACAAGATCTGTTAGAGTCATCAAGCTAATTTGGAAAATTGTTGCCAAGCACAAAAGCATTTGGGTTGATTGGATCTTCTTGGAATTGCTCAAACACAATCCCTTTGGACTGCCCCTTTCATTTCGGATGCCTCTTGGATCTAGAGAAAGATCCTTGATCATAGAACCATTGCCCTCTTAGCCATCTCCCATTCCATTGGAAATGGGCAATCTATCTTTCTTTGGAAGGACCCCTGGCATCCTTCGGGAATCCTTTCCCATCTCAAATCTCTTAGAGTTATCTACTCTTCCGGCATCCCTCTCAATTCCTCTGTCTCCTCTATTCTCTCTCCCTCTGGCTGGTCCCCCTCTCCTCTTGCCCCCCTCTTCTGGATCTCTGGACCTCCCTCCCTCCTCTTATCACTGGCCATAGAGGAAGAGAGGACAAGTGTATTTGGCTTCCCTCCTCTAATGGCTATTTCTCCTCTGCTTCCGCTTGGTCTTTCATTCGAACCCCTTCTTCGGTTGTTCCTTAGCATAAAGTGGTCTGGTTCAAAGGCCATATTCCCCGCCATAGTTTCACTCTATGATGCTACCTCTCCAATTCTCTCTCTACTCAATCATTCCTCATTCATCGCCATATCCCGGCCAACCCTTCTTGTTGCCTGTCCCCAAAGTATTGAGGATATCCCCCATCTCTTCTTTTCTTGCCCCTTCTCCCTCATTTGGAAACCTGACATTTCCAAGTGTTGGCCGGCTAGGAGACCCATTCTCACTTTTAACAAGGAATGGATATGGATGGATATGACCTTCTCTGGCTCTTCCATTTGCGACACATTGAAAAATTGGCATTCTGTGCTACTATTAATCATCTTTGCGACACATTGAAAAATTGGCATTCTGTGCTACTATTAATCATCTTTGGATGGAACGGAACATCCGTAGATGGACCCCAAATCCCGATCTCCGGATAAGATTTGGAAAGCTATCTACTTTGATGTCTCCTCTAAAGCCCAAACCCTTTAATCCTGTCCTGTCATCAGTTCCTGCCGAAATACCCACATTGTTTCCTCTTGGAACCTTCAGGTTGATATCATCCATCCCTCTTGATCGCATTTGGCTCTTTTCCCCCTTTTTTGGTTTTGTAGTTGTGTAATTTTGTGATGCCTAATCTTTGGCTTTTGTTTCCCTTGGTTGGCTTCTCCTTGTTGGATTAAGCCTCCCCCCCGCTTCCCCTGTATCTTCTCCTCCTCTTGGTAATGAATTATTTATTCAAAAAAAAAAAAAAGAAAAAGAAAAAAAAAGATAGATGTGGGTGGGATTGGCTATCTTTGCCTGAGCATCTCACCCACAACTATCTCAGCTGTTTGTCTTCCTTTCTCAGGAGAGGGAGCAAGCAATAGTTGCATCAAATTTCATTAATTCAATTGTGATTGTGTCTACACCAGCCTCTCTTTATATAGAGGTCTAAAATTATAAAATAGAAGCTTAACTCAAAATAGAAAGTAATGCAAAATAGCAACCGACTCTAAGTTCTTATTTAAAGAAATAGAAGGGCAGCTACTAGGGATTCTAGAAGATGTAAACAACTACTAAAACAGGGAAAATAAAGGACTACACCAACATAGGAGTGGCTTGACCTCAGCCTAAAGTCTGGTTTGATGGCTGCTGCTTTTGGTTTGATGGTTGCTTCTTCTGGTTCCATGGCTACTTCTTCCTGTGGTAATGTAACCCATGATGGGAATCTACATCATACATAGTGACAACCGACAACCATGACTAAAACAATCAAAACGTGTTCAAAGGATCCCTGAAATAGAAGTATACACCATAGTTGTCAAGGCGCCGCCTGGGCTTCTAGGCGATTTGCCTGGGGCCTAGGCGGCTTGTCGCTTTATATTTTGGCACTTATTTATGCCAAATATCATGTAAGTAAATGAACATTTTCGTAAGATATTAGTCATAAATAAGCAAATGCCCCCTATTTGGATCCAATAAATATAGTTTAAAAATCAAATTCTA